>NW_026623263.1:2429970-2484379 GCF_030028575.1 Malurus melanocephalus
CCTCTCCTCTCCTCCTTCAATGAAATTTCTGGATTACATTGCACTAAGGACGAGAGAAACTGCAAACCCAAAACCCAAACCAAGCAACCAAAAGAAAACCAAAAAAAAGTATCTGTCTAGAAATAGTTCAGAAATTTGAAATGGGGAATGTGAATGAAAGAAAAATGTGTAGCTTTCTCTTATTCTTCCTTTCACACTAATTTTTTTTCCAGAAATAACCTCTTTATATAATCAAGTTTGAAATGGTACTAGTAACTGGCACAGTATAAAAGCCTACATGAAGGACAATATTTGTACTCTGCCTATCAGTTTCTCTCATTGTGTTTTTACATAGCCATGTGTCATGGTTTTAGATACATTCTAGATACATTGGTAAACTATGGCAATATCTTAATTTATGTTTTGATCTGATAAACCTAATATTGAAATAGATAAATTTTAATAAAACATGGCTCCATATTGTTCTAAAACAGTAATGCAGTTCGGAATAAAAGCAAAAAAATCCCAGAACAATTTTGTGATTTTTAGCAARGCACATTCCAATAAACTTCAGTCAAGTCTGCTGTGATCAAATACTGTATCACTCCCAAGTTACGAGGTTAAAGTTATTCCGTACATCTAAATTAAATTACCGGTGACCTCAAAGTACCAAATTATTCTGGGACTGGGTCACCAACCAGATCTTGGTAGTGCAGAGAAAGTCATAATCTTTCTCAGATGACTCATAAGAGCAAATCTGTGTTCTGCAACCTCTCACACAGCACACCCCTTTTGCATTTAACAGCCTTTGTCCCCTACCATGTCATGCAGTAAGGCTGTGTTGTCCTCATGAGTTAAGCACATTCACGGAGAAAACATATCTGTGACACATTTTGATGTGTTTTTTTCATGTGAGTTATGTCATCCCATGATAATGTAGTAGCCTGGGATTTTGAAAGGATAGTCTTAAGGTGGCTTGTGACTTAGTACAGACTTGGGGCAGACTTTATGGACCTGTAGGACTCTGGAAATGTCTTCTTTCTTGCTGAGGTCTGGGCTGCTTTCACTCTGAAATACCTCTCTCTGTCTTTCACTTGTCATMGAGTCCAGACCACCCTGACATGACCTAAGCAGGGATTCCAGATGTTTTTGGTAACACTAAACTGTAGTATGTGAGTCCCTGTGTATGAGTAGGATCTCCCAGCTGAAGACCATTGAGAACAAAATATCCTTTCCCTGATGCTTCAATAGAGCATTGTTATAATCTGCTTTTTAGGTGTGGTAGAAAGACAGATYTACACAGATCCTGCACAGGCTCTTATTCTTCACAGAGGGGCACAGTAGAGATCACAGTAGAAATCAGGGCAAATCCATTTAGAAAGCACTGGCACAGCCAGTCCCAGGCGGGGACAAGCGTGAAGTGCTGAGCASACTTTGAACACACACAGATCTAAACACCCAGACCTTACTGGGAGGGGTTTTTACTCCTGGTTTTGAAGGAAGGCAGTGCAGACACAGCAAAACTCACTGCCTACTCCTCCAGTGACATTTTACAGGAAGGTACTGAAGGCAGTTGCCTCTGGCATCTTTGTCTCACCATGGATTCCCACCCCCTCTGAGACAGGGAGTGCAGAGAGGTTTTTGCAGGAATACAAACAGGTACAATAGATACAGACATGAGACCAGATCTTTCCGAGCAGGCACTTCTCTCTACATGTTTGCTTCCATGGCATATGTTTCAGTAGAATAAAAATGAGTTTATTTCACTCAACATTTGGATTCTGTGTGTTTATTCATTTGTTTACATTTTTTTTCCATCTTTCATGCTATTAATGTATTTCCATTTTGTTAGCAAATGCTCGGCCCTTTATAGGTATTAATGTTATATGAATGTTTTTCTTGGTACTTTTAGTCAGCTTCCTAAGCCACTGTTCCAGGAGATATGCCAGGTTTTCTGATATGGTTTATATTGGTATTTTCTGCACATAAATCAAAGCAGAAATGTTCGATAGAAAGCCTTTTTTCTAACAAGGAAATAGGAATTMTGCCTCATTTTACTTTAAAATAAAGTTTTAAACTCACTGTTTTTTACATGAGCAAGGCTTGTTCTCTGAGGTTTCTCCTGTACCTCTGTCAGCAGATGCTTTCCTGGCAGCTTCCTTCTCAGACTTTTGGTCATTATCCTCCAATGTCACCCAGCTAACTATCACCACAGGCAGGAAATCACTCATGAATCATGACTTCTGTGCGTCTCTAGGACCTCAGATCTCCTCTGACCTTAAGCACTCTCTTCAATGCCATTAAATAAATTAAATGTTTAAATTACCTATATTAGCTTTAATTGTATAATTATAGAGTCAACGAGAAATAAATCTGTAGAGGGGAAAGTCTAATCTAAAAAAGGACTTGCCCTCACTTCGAAGTGGATGAACGTGCCAGTGGGAATGATAGAGGCCTTTGTAGGAAAACAGGTTATATATTATAAACAATAACAGAGTTTTTACTTGAAGGCTTGAATGTCCTCATGTTATTTCAATGTTTTATGGTCATATCCAGGAGAAAACAGCATATTTTATGTGCTGGAATGAGGATGCAGTGAAAGCCTTCCTCTGAGACAGACACAGATTCCAGACAGAGGTCAAGGGACAAGAACGTCATATGYGAATTTTAGTACTAGCAAAAATACCTTAAAATAGATCTGAGTTGTTTCAATGTGAAGAGCGGAATTAGTAGGTTAATTTAAAGTAATTAAATTTAATTAAATTTTATGAACTCAGCTGTAAGTTAGACTATGCTCTTTCACAATGCCAATAGCGTATCTCCTATCCCCATTTACTTTTAAACTGTCTCCATGAATAAAACTGTTGGGAAGATGAGTATCCAGATTCATATTGCCTAGAGATTAATTTATAGGAGATTGAATGTGGGCTCAGACGAGACCTTGTTTCCCTTTGTACAGGGCTGTAGGTGCAGACACGTTCCATGGCATAGTGGGGAAATTATGCACCTGCAAAGGCAACTTGCAGGGGATACCAGGAACTCAGTCCTTTGCCTTCTTAATTTTCCTCCTGCAGTTCAATACCCYCTTGCAGGATGGATAGGAGCTGTTGGAGCTCTGGGCAGGCTGCAGAGCAGAGGACCAAGTGGATGAGAGTGATGTGTCTTGTGAGAGCTGGCAGCAATACCTCTGTATTTTCCAAATGGTATTTGTCTTCAGTTTTCTTCAATTACACTGGGGACTGACTGCATCTGGCCTCCATGTCTGAGTGGTTAATAAAGTTGATTTACACTGTTTATTTCTGTCAGGAGTCCATCAAGCATGCTTTATTTTGCCTCTGGTAAGTCCCCAATTTGTTACTCTATAGTCTGTTTCCCCAGACTCATCGATTCCATAAAAAGAAAAACATCATTACAACATATTGTCAAGCCAGCCATTCACAGCGGAAAGAAGTGCATTTATTCGTAGCACCTATTAACAGTTAATTCTGTTTATGTTAACTTTACCTTTTCATTGGTGAAATATACATGGAAAAAGTGTGTGATGTGCAACTCATGCTGATGACAGAGATTTTGACTTAAAAGCTGGTGTGGGGTGCTGTAGCTTGGTTTGCCAATTGGTTCAAGCAAAAATTGTGTTAGGGAGGTAAACAGGCTTCCTTCCCTTCTCTGTGAGGTCTTTTCACCTTTAGGTAAAAAGGGTTTCCTTTACTCTGTTACCTCTGCCGCAGGTTTTTGCTAATGGTCCTCCCTAATGCCGTGCTCCCACCCTCCAGAAAGAAGGAGAGAAACATCTCCCAGGGAGCAAAGGGAGAAGAGTTACCTTTGGCAACCAGAAAGCTGGGAATTGCCATASCCAAGACATCCTGTAGCAAAAGGGGAGAAGAAACTTTGTTGTCTCCCCACACCCAGCACCTTCTGGGAATCAGGATCAGAGTTTTATGAAGACAAACTATCATTTCATCACATATAGTGAAAAACAAATTGCAGGGAAGCTGAGCTATGAATTGATTCTCATTGATTAAATTCTCATCTCGATGTGCTGGAACAGTGTAGAAGATCCAAAGGATCCTGTTGCATGACAGGTCTACATAAATCCAAGAATTTATGTCAGCTCTTWATGGAGCATCTTGGGAACATCCAGTTTTTGTCTCTATTTGAATAAAAAACTATGGTTGATTTTAAAAGAAAACATTACTTAAAACCTCATTTAATACTCAGGATCAGTAGGGTATATCATTAGTCTTGCAAAAGTCTTTCCTGTGTCCAGAGTGATGTTTCTGGAAAGTAAGATTGCAAATGGAATAAGGAGATACCAAAAAAAAAAAAAAAGGTCAACTTGTCTCTCTGAAAATTAGCTTTGCCCAGATAGTTTCAATGACTGATATGCAAATGTTTGCTAAATGTTTGAGATATTGTAGGGGTGTACAGGAGAGGTCACTGAAAGAATCCTTTTCCACTTACATTYAACTGCCATGCACAGGTAACTCATGGCCAGACATTCAAAATAAAACACACACATATCTGAAACCCACAGCAAGAGACCTTCAAGTGAACTCTGATAAAAACCAGATACACACAACACCTCAAAGCTCTATCACTGTACAGCCAGGGGAATATGGCCTTCAGGAGACTGAGCAAAGCTGTGCCTGCATGCAAGGTTTGATCCTGAGCATGGCATTAATCCTCCAGAAGTCCCTTGGCTCAAACACCTCAAGGGCAAGGTGAAAATGTGAATGTATTTTTTTTCAAACCAAAGTTGTATTTGTTGCAATTGGTTTTGGAGATGGTAGATACTGGTAGAGATCAATACCAGCAGGACTTTGTCAGAGCTCCATCCAGTGCTGGCACCCTTCGCACGATGATGGATCCTTTCCATCCCTCCTCAYATTGCCCTGTGCAATTCCCTTGTGCTGGGATAACAAAGAGCTTGACAATGTTGAAGCTGCTAAAGGATGTGTTGGTGTGACACCATACTGATCAACATTTTACAACTCTGTTTCATTGTCCATGGTAAAATTAATGTTTTATCTAGACTGCATGTCTCCTGAAGATTATGATTCTCTTTCTGTACGGCTTCTTGTGCACAGTGGAGTCCTGGGCTGTTCTTTTTATTTCAGGTGCTATGTTATTRTAGGAAGTGCAGATGTTCCATTACTACAAAAAATAGGTAATAAGAACAGTGAATAGATTCAAATGAAAAGTAACTGAAAGCAAAATGAAAATTGTATTCTAAAAAGATGAAGGAGCAAAAACTAATATGGTGGGGCTGACTAAACCTAACCAAGAGTGGATGCTTAGATTGTAATTTTAGCAAGCTAGAGGTACATTTGCCTGACTGTTTTGAGGATAGTTTGCTACCTTTGTGGGAGATGGAAAATAATTATATATATGAATACTATCAAGACTTTATGAAAACAAAGGTTTATTTTATTTTTCATGGGAAAAAATCTTGATTTCACCACAATGTGAAAACTCCAGAATGCTTGAGCAATTAAAGTTCTAAAAAGATACAGGATAAAGACAGCAATGTCATCAACCCCTCACAGGTTCAAAGGTTTTGGGATTTACACAGATTCTCAAGAAAATGGCAGTCTCAAATGAACTATGAGAACTTGATTATTTAAAAAAGGTAGACTTGGAAGAGTTACATCAGCATTTTGTCCTAAACAACTAGCAAAATACCAGTTATCAGCAGACAGAAAACCCATGGATATTTTTTCCCACTTCTGTGTCTGATGGTGGTGAAATAATTAGCRAAAGCAAAGGTTACTTTTATTCCAGAAAGAATTACTTGAAGTATTAATTTTGTTCTGTTTTTTGTGTGATAAAAAGCATCTTTTATTGTGCATTGTGTTTTTATGGTTTGAAGTCTCTTGCAAATAAAACTTTTTGCAGTYTTGGGAAAGCCAGTTAAGTCTGAAGTGCAAGTCTCTAACTTGCATGATTTCTCATTCAACTGGAGGGCTTCTTGGTGCTGGAATCTTCATGCAAGRTAGATTCTCCAACTCCCTTTTCCTGAATTAGGTATGTAGTGAATTAGACTCAAATATGGACAATTTTTTTACATGGTGTGGAGATGTTCTGTGAACAGGAAAAGGATGGAGAAAAGGGATTTCCACAGACAAGCAATAGATAATCACTTAGAGAAACAAAGCTGAAGGGCAGAATAYGTATCAATGAATGTCTGTGTGAGAAGTCCACAAGTGAAAGACAGAGTGGGAGAATGAGATGGAATATTGAGGACAGTAAAACAGATTGATGTGCATACCAAAAACTCCTCTAGGAAAACCACCTTGATTTGCCCCTTTCCCCCTTTCCTAAACTGCTCAACACTGAATATTACCAGTTTCAAATCTGTAAAAATTTGGCTGGCTGACAAAAATATGCTGAAAGGTCCTTGTCAGAGCCAATGCTATTTCTGGCTGATAGCTGCTGTGCAAAATTGTCCACCATTCAACCAACCTAAAATTCAAATCCAGCTCCAAAAGGCCTCTTTCCCATTACAAAACTCAAAACWGGAGATCTGAACAGATAACAACTTCTAGTATTGTGTCATCTATGCATATAAAGCTGTGCAGAAAAATGCTTACATGAAATTTTGTGTCTAATGGATCCACTCAGAAAGTAAGGATGGAAAAGTAGAAGTTACGCATAATTTTAGATGAATTAATTTTGGAGTTCTCAAAGGAAGAGAGCTTAAGAAGAGAAGATGTTGAAAAGAATTGCTGCCTCTTATGTTCTCTTCACAAACCTATTAGGAAGATTTGAAAATCAGATGCTAGGATTCTGAGTTTTGATACACTTACAATCTGTACCTACTTCTGAAAATCCTGGCTGAAGTGTTTTCTTAAAAGTGAATTATCTTCACCAATAAAAGAGGTACTTGGTGTTTCAGTATTTTTATGAAACATTGTTGACCAAACCACAGTATTCTAAGTGATTTCTGTAGTTGCTTGCCCTGTGGAGGAGCAAATCTTCTTGCTTCCAACCCTAAAATTTTGCAATATGGAAGAAGATATTTCCCTCATCTTCCTCAGGACCTCTCTGCKTTATAGTACTCAAATATCTAGGCTATTACCACAATTTTTTTTTAAAAAGGAATGGACCTGTCTGCAAATTGAAAAATGAAAGGATAAAGTGCCCCTGTGCTAAGACACTTTGCAGGATTGTGCTACATCCTGTCCACATGGTATGGGCTCCAAGGCCATGATCTGATGTGATTATCTCTGTGTTTGCATACATTTCCTGGGCAAGTTGAAAGCATATAAACTGCAAATACAGAGAACACCATTTTATAACAGTGATGAGGAGCCTGGTGAAATTGTAAAACCCTCAGTCAAAAAATAAATGAGAGACATTATCTCCTTCTGTGCTGAGCCTTCACTAGAGACTTCATCCAAGTTTCAAGGAGAAGTAACCTCAAACTTGACTGTCTTTCTTTGTTGGTATAAATGTAGATCTTAATATTTCTCTACTTGCTCCTAACTTGTATCACACAAGAGTTAAAATGCTACTTTATCAGTCCAGACTTTTGGAYGCAATGACAGACCCACAAATCTACGAATTCCACAAATAGAAAAACCATCACCACTGATCAGTGGGAAACAAATCCTCTGTGGTTTGTTTATCTCATATTTGTGCCTTTTGCACTAATCAGTGGCATGTGCTAATGTATCATTTCTGAAGAGGGAAAAGTGAGAGGAACAGTCAGCCTGGGTCTAATAAACATTGGTCAGTAATGACCACTGGTAAAACTTTTGCCCTTTTTTTGCAGGTTTATGCAAAACCTCTTGCAACTTTTTGCAGGAGGGGAAGATCTGCACCATAGTGGTACAGATCTGTACCATACTCACAGCYCATCAGTTCAAAGCACAAGGAAGCAAATTGCACAAGTCCCAGATGGATTAAGCCAGAAAGCCAAACAAGAAGAGAGGAACATTTCTGAAATTCACTTATCTTACTAGTACACTTTGCTTTGAAGCGGTATCCTCCAAAGATRTGTCCTTGGCTAGGGGAAACATACAGTGAATGAGTAGGGGGTTTTRTATGCATGCTGTTTTTCTGTTTTATTCATTTATTACTTTTCTTCATCTTCTTTGTCTTGTTTGACTTATGCTTTTACAGGAAAGATGGCAATTAATCTATGTGGTTTGCAGATTGAAAGTAAGAATTAAAGATAACATTATGATTTTCAATTCATGGATTGAAGTAGTCCTGGCTACTCTCTGAGAATATTTAGTCAAGTTAGGAGAATAGACTTGTCTTTGAAGAGCACAGTGAGAAAGGAAGTGTCCTTAACTTAGGATGATTTTATTTTAAACAATAAGGAAGTAATATAAATGTAAAGAAAAAAATATTAAGCACAAAACCACGTTGAGGAAGACAAGTTGCCATTAGCTCAAATGCTAATGTCTAGATTTGACAGCTATTGAGATAYGAAGAAACCTGTTCTTGCTATAGATCCAGAAAGTAGRCTATTTGATTCCTCCTGAAGCTAATATCTAAATATTTATGAAGGTATAACAAGGCTCTGTGAAAATATAATAAGATAATGGAACACATTTGGGTGGTTTTGGCAAAAAGATTGTTCATTAATGTTATTGATGTACGCTGGAAGACATCTGATGTGAAGTTCGTAATTGAAATGTTACAAAGACTTCAGCATATGGATCCTTCACATTCACTTAATTGCCAGTTTAGTAATAATTTTATGTAATGAGGAATTATTAATAATACGTGAAATACTAAATTGACGTAATCACCAAAAAACGTAATATGACATCTACTGTGCAAAGGATGTTATAATTCCRGGTGTCTTTGTTTTATTTAAACAAGTAATACAACTGGTCAAATTCATYTTTCAAAACTGTTGACTATATAAAGTAATACTAATTTTTTTTTATCATTGTCTTTTAGGTAAGGCTATTAATCAGATATTCCTTTTCTCCTCATCCTTAATATCCCTTATTAGCATCCAGTTATGACAAAAAACTTGACAAATGATCATTAACAAACTGCCTTACAGTTTTGTGGCGCAAGTCCCACTGTGAAATAAATCTCTACGTGCTGATTCTTTGATTATGTAGGCAGATACCAATACCCTGTTCAGATGGGTGAGAAAAGGGGACCAAATTTGTCTCTTTCCCAGTTGCAGTTTAATCATTGTGGAAGATTGTGGTAGTGGGACAAGAGATCTTTTATCTCCAGCACACCAATAAAAATCTTCCCTAAGTTTGCAATTACTGAAAGTCAATAGCCTATTGGTATGAGAAATGTACTCTTCGAGGACAAATGTCCACAACACAGTTATCACCTCTATTGCCACACAGAACAGATTGAGCAGGCACGGAGAATGTCAGGCACCTCCCCAGGTGATCCTCGTCACGGCAGGATCGGCGCACGCTGATGTGGGGACCAGTGAAGTGTGCAAGGCCGCTCGTTCTCTGGGAGCCCTGTCTAGTCTATGACTTCATTTTCCTGAGTCATTATTCTGACACATCTCATGGGCAACATCTTCAGTGAGAGAAAAGAGCCAATATGAGTTTTTACCTATACTGGTATAAATCAAGAGAAACCCTACTGAAGCCAATGACTCTCCACACAAAATCATAAAAGCAAGARGTAAACTGAAAATATTAATGAACAACAAAATAGAAAGCAAAGTCCTCAATTCCATTTTACTTCACTTAAGTTTTAAGTGGGAAAAAAAAGGAATTGAAGTTCTCTGRTTCACCTGATATGGGAGCTGGAATTGTGAGACTTAAACTTTGATGTATAATACCCATTGTGCACTTGTACAACTAAAAAAAAATAGTAAACCAGAATTACATGTGCCTTTAGCTCTTCTGCTTGTTTTTCATAAAGCTTGTATCAATGACAAACTCTGGTTTAAATTGACAGGATAAAGATCTGCATACTTACTGGAAGAAGGAATTTTCCAAATGTCATTTAAAAAAACCTAGATGACAACCATGAAAACATATATTAAAGGTCCGTTTATTTCAGTTTTAGGTGTGCACTGCTCTCTAAAGTTAATAAGCTTTGTATAAGGGAGATCTCTCTTTGTGCCTAAGGATGCCCCATTCCAGATTTTACTGTGGCCAGTCACGAGTCTTCAAAGGGCAACAGCTGTATGCAGAAAGACTCAGGACTGGAGTTTATTCATCATTTCATGCTTTCTTGAACAATTTTTAAAATAAAATATTACAATAAAATATGAGTTTTAGTAYTTCCAATGCCTTGTAAAATACTGAATTATGGGATCTGAACAGTTGCTTTCTGATTTTCTCCCTGGAAGAAAATAGAAAGAAATTGTACATAGAAATTGTGTATACTATATTCAACAGCAAACATGGCCCTTAGAGAGATCATGCATATATGCTTCATAAAGGAGATCAAATGAATTMTTTGTACATCAGACTATAAAAAAGTAAGGAATTTTTCAGGCTATGTAAAAAGTCTGTGCTCTTCACGTGATATAATTTCAGTGCTAGTACATATGCTATGATTTGATGAATTGCAATAATTACTATGTGCATTGTACTCTTCCCTTCTTGTTTTCACATTTGCAGATTTTTTTCTGTGAGGCTTACTAATGGTTTGTGTTTTAACCAATTTAATGCCTCTTTTCTTAAAGCATTTAGAAGCATTTGTTTATAAAAAGAAATTGCTGTTGAACAGGCAAAAAGGATCCATTTTAATATYTTAGAAATCAGCAAAATAGTATTGAAGAAAAACAAAGCATTACATATTGTGAGAAATGGTACAACAGAGTATCTTATTTCATATAAAATGTATTAAGCAACGGCAATCATTTTAGCCAAATGTTTATTTTTTATTTGATYGCTAAGCAAGAGAGAGTTTCATTCATCTTCATTTTTGCATTTTTAAGTCCATATAATTTAGTTCACACTGGAGAACCAAGCTGAATGTTAATAATTTTCCTTTGTGTATTGTGAAAGTGAAAGGCAAAATATTTTTCTCTCTTTTTCTTTTTTTTTGTTATGTTTTGTTTCTTCTTCTGGCTTTGTATATATTGAGGGAAGTATGATGTCCAAGAATATATCTTTTCATCAACAACAAAATTAGCAGTAGGAGATGGCTGTAATGTTCTTTTTCCCCTTCATGAAAGAGGACAGGAAGATTCAGAAAGGGAGTGAAAATCTGAAAGGAAGAAAACAAGTTGGAAAGGGGGAACTRCAAAATCTCTTTTTCAGATATGGTTGGATTCCTGGTTGTCTAAATTTACAATCAATATTGCTTATTTTGCGTTACTCTTTTCTTTTCTGAATTCTCTGTCCTTAGCTGTAAGATCTTTATTCTAATTGAAATCAGAGGAGGATACTCTTGCCTATATTAAATAGTCTCTTGAACTCTGAAGAGTGCTACTGAAATAAAATACCATCCCATACCAACTTATGAAACCAGAGCCCAGCAAATTTCCTGCTGGGAAGTCTTTTTTAATCTTAAATACAATTCCACAGAATATAATAATAGAGTGYATAAGGTAAAAAAATATACTCATTGACAAACATAATTAAATGCTGTACATTTCACCCTGATCATCAAGAAAAAATTCCTAATATGAYACAAGTGGGAGAGCAGGCACAATTTTCTGAAAGTGTAACCTGTAATAACTATAGAAGGAAACATATACACTAAAACGAATTAGTAATCCAGTCTTGATTTTACCAAGAATTCTCAAATTTTATTTAAGTTCATGGGAACCTTAGGTGCTTGAACCTCTATGAAGTATGCCCTAGACGACAAGTTAARAATTTCATCTCATAAGAAACCAGAAACAATGAATATTATCCTTACAGAAATGACAACAACACTGGGAGGGTTTTTTTTTTTTTGCATTAGAGTTGGGTGAAGATACACTGGAAATTATCCGCAGATACTGTCTTTATTTTTCCTCATGAGCTGTCCACAAAGAGATAGTAACATTGTAAAATTCTCAGCACTACTTCTTATTCAAAATTAGTCACACACTTCTCCAGTGAATTTTCTCTTCAAAACCTGCTTTTGGTGAATATTTGAGCTAGCATTCACTTTTTCATGAGTTATTCATACTAATAAAGCTTGAGCACTCAAGTGTTCCTGGAAAGCAAACGTGAAAGCATTGCAAACATGGTCTAATTGAAATCCACTTTCCACTCTGAGCAAATATTCGCAGAACATTTTTCCTGCTATTCACTTTGTTTTAGTTGACATTATGGGCTAAAATCTCACTGATGTGCACTAAAGAAAGACGTCAGAGCAGAACCCTCTTCAATAATGAAGGTGCAATATTCCTGGAAGAGGCAGGTCTCTTGAACAGGCAGAGAGTGATTTAACTTGCTGTGTACTTTCATTTCATTCCGAGGACAGCCTTAAAGGAGACTGTTCAGCAGCTAAGTGAGCTCTCTTTGTTGTTTCAAGCACACATCAAAATACAAGAACCCCTGTTGTACCTCACTCTAAGCTCCCCTTCAGTATTAATCAATGAAGTTATTCATCTAGCTTCTTTCATAATTACCAGTGATCAGCTTATTGCTGGTGTTTAAGATAAGCTTCTTTGTAACATGTATTTGTTGCTGACATGAGAGGACACAACACAAGGACTGACCAGTGGTGTAACTTGTTTTACATTTACAGAAGATAGGTAGGTAGATAGGTAGGTAGGTAGATAGGTAGGTAGGTAGATAGGTAGGTAGGTAGGTAGATAGATAGATAGATAGATAGATAGATAGATAGATAGATAGATAGATAGATAGATAGATAGATAGATAGATAGATAGATGATGCTGTTACCCCTGAAACATCTTGCTCTGTGGAAATAGGCAAAAGTCTCCATTCCAATCCATCCAACCTTCCTGTAGAAATTCACCTCAGACATGTTACAGTGCATTAAGAACTTCATCCTTTCTTGAAATATGATGAGGTCCTTMGAGCAACAGGAGTCCCCAGAGGGCAATTCTCATCTTGGTTCACCAAAACAACTTTCTAGATCTCTAGATCTTTCCCCAGCAAGGAGGAGACCTTACAGTCGCATAAAGCCTAATGAATGTGCCTCAGAAAAGTGTTGGGGTTGGGGAAAAAAATTCAGGTCCTATTGTCTCCAATGTAAATATGGAAGAATTTCCACAGTCCTGCTATTAAACTCTCTGTAAGACTATCTTCCTTGTATCCTYCCTGAGATGTACTAGTCTAGTGAGAACCACTGATTCATGCTGTCAATTCCCTGCTATTTTGCCTTTTAAGCTCATCTCCTCTTATTTATTCATTCCTTACCGACTGTTAAGTGAAGCACAGAAAGAGATAGGAGATATTGTGGCTGCTACAGAACCCTCGGAGGAAGAAAACTTCAAGAAAGTTGGTTACAAATTGTGTTTATATCTCTCACTGTGAAGGTGGCATTGCTAAGGTCACAAAGCCTATTAATACTATTTTTGGGGTTTTTTTGCAAACCTACTGAACACCATCTTTCCACAGCCTTGTGCATGGCCCCTTTGGGTCACAGCTCAGCGAGTTGGATGAGTGTCCTTATGTCTCCCCAGATTTGTACTACGCTCAAATTGAARGCACTGGCTAATACGAAACAAATAAAAAGTAATTTTCTCACAACTTCCACATAATACACAACTTTTGCATACAAAACAGAGAATTGTAGCTTATGCAATTGGCCCTTATTGTTGAACAAATTTGTAGGTACCAAAACTTTTTTATTGATACATGTATACTGTCACTCCAACTTCATATGCTCATTGACTGCATGCAGATAATACAAAGATCTCTACCACAACAGTTCTTTCATTATGACATACCTCATTGCAATAAATTTCTTTCAACAGGGTTGCAAGACATGAAATCAGCTCTCTTAGCTGGTTTTTTTTTTTTTTCTTTTGGGTTCTAAGTACTCAGTCCTTAAAAAATAGCTTCCTACATCCTAAATTGTGGCACCCAGTCATTTTCATATAGTTAAATAAAGCACTATAGCTTGGATTTTAGGTCCAATGGCCACACCATGAGAATACAATTCATTCACTAATTAAATGCCCACTACCTCCATCACTAGGGCCTGCCAACTCCAAATTTATATTGCAAAGAACTTTCATTTTATATGATGCATAGAAAAGAAGAAGAAGAAKGGAAAAAAAAGACCAAGACTATTAATATGTAAAAAATTACCTCTTTAAGGTCAGGAGCACCTCAAACAGAGTCACTAGAAGTGGAATGGAGGCTCTTAGGTTTGTAATAATATAGTAATGATATAAATAATAGCTCTGACTTTCTCTGTGTGTTACAAATAGCTAGTTGACATGCTTTTGTTGCTACTCTGTAACTACTGGTTTATTGCCCTTTTGGATGGGGGCAGAAAGGCATGTCAATTTTATGTGGCTTATTGTCAAAGTTCATAAAGCTAGATTAGCCTGAGTTCTTGTTATGCTTGCTCCTCCCTTGCAGCAGAATTGCATACTATTTTTCCTGGACATAAGTGTGAAAATTAATATGAATATTTATTTTAAGACCATTTCSGTTTCAGCTTCGCTTCATCTCTCCTATCTCTACATAGTCATACGTACACACCTTATTTAGTTACATTTTTTAAGAGGCTGTTTTTGTATTTTTAATTGTTTGGTAGACTAAGGATATGTAACAATGGATAACTGCAATATATTAAATACTTATGGGTATGTTGTGCCTTCTGTTATAATATAAAATCCATCTATTCTGGTTGATGGGTTTTAACCTCACACAGAATACTTTAAACTCCATTTGGACTTGTGCCTACAATCACCTTAGCAAAGTCTCTTAAGTAACTGCGCACAGCCTAATTAGTATGCATTATCAATTAACAAACTTAATAGCCGGCAGATTGATTAGATCCTCTGTTGCAGGGGCAGAGCTGAAGCGAAACAGAATGAAAAATCATTGCACGCATACACTGCTGCTTTGTTATTTTCTCAGATCCCCTCCTCCTCCTCCACATTCCTTTAATTAATGTGTACATATGGTTCTGAATATCTTGTAAACTGGAGCTTGCTCTAACTCTTTAATAAAACTCACTCRTAGATGAGAGAGCCATAGTCCATGCCTTATTTATTTCTGGCTGAAAATATAAACCATTTGTTTTCACTCAGGTCTTTCCTCTCTAAATGGTGCAAGTTTTAGAGATCTGCTGCTTCTCAGCTGTTTGTTTTCACAGTGACTGATGGAGAAAAACAGGTAAACTGGAGTTCTGTGCATCACTTCCAGTAACCCTTAGCTGAGAAAATGGTTCAGGCATCATAGTGATGGTATGCTGACACATAACACAAGGTGGATGCCATAATTATTATTATAAAAAAGAAATATAACACAAAACAAAGCATGTAATTTTATACATTCTGTTAATATTGATGAGCTGGAAAATAAGAGTACAGGAAGGAAGGCCTTCCTATTTGGAAACTAGAAACCATACTAAAAATTTCCACAGTCAATTTCAAATAAAATGTTGGTTTTACACAGGATTTGCATCCTTTGATACAAACCCTCAAAGACTGTTGAAAACARCACTGAAGGCTAACAGTTGCTGCCTGGGAGGGATGTTAAGGTCTATTCTTGGGCAAATCAGCCATTGCACACTGAGAAAAAAAGTGGTGCTTACTAAATTGATATGAGTACAACAGTAAGTTTAAAAGTTAGTACCTATTTAACATTTATGTAGCATTTACATACGCAAATCACTGAAGAAATATTAGCTAATTAATCTGCAAAATGTAGTGCTGGGGTAGGTCCTGTAAAAGTATCCATGATGGCTGATGCTGGTAAATCCAATAAAGGTGCAACACCTCTTTCCCAAAGGCATAACACATGTTGTTGTCTAGATCAGGACTCCCTAATTCCCACATGCTCACGCCTCACTGAAGCTGTGCTACCACAATTGTTAACATTTTCCTAACCACAATATCACAAACTCAGCACTGAGTGGCGAGGCTGGAAGGGRCCTCTGGATCATCTGATCCAAGCTTCCTGCTCAGGTGGTGTCAGTTACTTGAAAGTAAAGTAGAGTATCCAAAATTCCTTAAAGAATGGCTGCTCCRCTGGGTCCTCTGAGGAACCATACCTTCAGAAGCTGATGGCTATGGCCTCATCTTGACATAAAGGCACTGATGGGCTGGATTTCCTGACTGAGAAAAGAGCAGCAATTAAAGATGGTGTGCCAAATTGCATTTTTCTTTTCCAAGTGAGAAGCTAAGCATGCTGATACAAACTCAATGAAATAGTCTGCAATAGCTTGCAAGAGGAAAGCTGGTGCTTTTCACTGGTTTGAGACACTCTTTGTCAGAAAAAGGCAGAAGCTTGGAGACCCTGCTGAGTTCAGGTCTCTCTCCACAACAGGAGACACTTTTTTCTCTTGCTGGCATTTGAGAGTTCCTGATATTCCACTGTTCCCCTGCAAGCCATTCAAAGACTCTCCATACGTGATTTTCACTCCAATGCCATAGATTTCTGTAGCCCATCATTTTTTTCTGTTAGCATGTTTTCTTAAATGAAAGAGACTAAGGCATGTGGAAGCTGCATGCTCTCTATTGTCTTTGTAGTTTATTACTGTGCCTTAGCATGGCTTTTTGTCCCATCCCCAAAAAGGCAAGYGCAAAGAGTTAGCAACTATTTTTATTCTGAGGTGAAAACAAATATATAGGGCTTAAATAAAACCTGAAGTGAATATAAATAGAAGAAATAAAAGAAATAAAAACTGAAGTGAAGTTGCCATCGTCCTCTGCTGATGTCACTTGGGTTTTACATGAAGTGTCACACACAGTCTTATCTACTCTCTTCTCGAACACAATTGATCCAAACTATTTTCACTGCTATGCAGATTTTTTCCCTTTATTCATCTGTTTAAATACATATCAAGTGATCTGCTACTGCTGAAATGAAAGTGGCTTTCAAAAAGAAACCCCCACAAAAGAATATTGTTGTGTGTTTCAATTTAAATAATTAGATAAACCACATAGATTCAGAAATGTTGTTAAAATATTTTATATTAAAAATAAGCTTCTTTATATTATAAAGAAATCTGAAATACTGCAAGAAGAAGCAATAGTATCTAAAATATCAAGGATATAACTTCCAGCTGAAAAAGGCTTCCCTTATTAAAAAAAAATGCTTTAAGTAATAAGAAGACTGAAATTCCTCTGAGTCTAGGTAAGGATGGAGCATTAATTAGCTGCCAGAAAATGGTCTCTCAACACTGCAGTAAGAAATATGCCTCTAATTCTCATTATGTGACCCAAGAGAGGGGCATTAGGTCTGTAACCAGTGAAACTAAAATGTGAAAACTTTTTTTTTTAATGATTGGACTACTCAGAGAGCAAGAGGTGAATAATCACCTGCTATCAAAGTATTCACTTCTCTGGATTAGCAGTGGCTCCATACAGCCCCTTTCTCCTCACCTAAACCTGATCGTGCTCTGTTTAAGAGCGATCACTTTATACAACATACAGTTTCTGAAAAAGTAAAGAGATCATAAAATAAAAAAAAGGCCTAATATGGAAAAGTCAAAAGTCAACGCAGCAACTCTATGTTATCTCTACGGGTATTATTCCAGTTGTTTTACTGTTCTRTAGCTGTTGTACAGCACTCCATGGTAGTTCATGTTAGAGCTGTATTATTCAAGGGATATCCATTACTCTCCATGTAACAGAGGTTCTCTGTGTCTCTGCATCATGTGAAAGACTCTTATTTTAGATTAGCATTTCTTTTTCTTCCACAAAAGTCTAACTCAAATAGTTCCAAAATAATTAATGGCTCAAGAACTTTGTATASTTTAAGGTGTTTCCTTTTTGCCAGAACTTGTCTTTCAAATATTTAATAAATATTTGTGATTTCTGTTGTCCTATGCTGTATGTTACCCTTTACTAAATATCCTTTTGACAGCTGTCTGTAACAGAGTATAATATTCCAGTACCCTCTGTGCCATCCTGGAGGGATGAACTGGTACTCATTTCAAATTTGGTGCCCTGTTCCTTTGATATGGTTGTTCTGCATGCTCCTTATCTCCTCCTTTATGCTATCACATCTTATTTTCCACTACTTTTTCCTACGTGATATGATGTTACTGTTCATATTTCTAGGGAAAGATTACATCAATTCATATCTTCTTATATTTTCAGGGATTTATAATGCAAAGAAGCAACAGGACATCCTTTAATATGTTCCAAACTTGACAGGATAAACAACAACATACTCTTACATATCTGAGAGAAGACACACAGCATATTGCAAAACAATTTATCTACATTTTGAAGACACTTTACTACATTTGTATTAGTTTATGTCCAATGTTTAAAAAATTGCAGCTGGATTACTCATCTGCCATAGCCCTAATGATATTAGTATTTCAAGCACAATTTTTCAAAGTGTCTTGTAATCCTGACTACTTAACATTTGGAAGAAGCCCAAATTTAAAAGGGTAGATGTTCAGCACTTTCTGAAAATTAGTCCATTTTATATGTCAAATGAAATTATTCCTGCATTTCTTGTGGAGAATTTGCTCTACCTCTTATATCAGCAAATAGACCTTGAGGGGAAAGCAAAAGAGATGGTGGAACAGAGTAAACCAGCAAAACTCACCAGCAGACAATATTAGACAAACCTCACTACTGGCTTCTTAAATGTTTCTGTTCCAGAAATATGTGTTTTAGTATGTGTTTCACTGTGCTGGAAACAACTGGCAACTTCAGACAATGCAGGTAGACTGGCCATATGAGAATTTTATTCTATTCTAAGGGCTATATCAGTCAGCTGTGATGACATTCAAGGATCAACCCTCAGTTCAAAATGTGTCCACCTCCAAAATCAAAGAGAAAGCACAAGCTTATTTTCAATGTTGTGCTAAAACAAGACCAATTGAAAGATGTGTTCATATCAATTGACATAGRTTCCTGCCGTTCTTTCAATGCTCACTGCAACAGGAGCACGAGAATTTCAAGTCATTAACTGAGCAGCAGTAATTCAGTGTGTGGTGCAAGAAATATCATCTTCTCTTCTCCTTCCCCAAACTRTAATCCAGCTGGAATGGGGCCGCAACAATTTCCATGTGGCTGACTTTTCAGACATTTGAGAAGCACAGACCTCTCCCCTGATTTCCATTTGATTACAGCTACACCAACAGGAATCCAATAATTGCACTCAAGTAGGTAAATGAGCYTTATGAAGGGTAAACCTTCTAAGCTGCTGAGCCCTCAGATGAGATCTCAGCTGTCTTGCTGCCTTTGAGGAACTTATATTTGTGACAGCTGTATTTTTGGACACCTCACCCCCACCACAATGACCGTTAATGAGGCTTTAGGAAAAAGATGCAAAAAGAAACTTAAAGCTGCAGCATGTCTTATTCTAACTGGTCAGGAGAGTGTTGGGCACATTTAAGCAGCTGTTCCACATTTTTGCTTCTTTATTTTGATGTAGAAGTAAAGCATATTTTGGAAYGTCTCTTATGTCAAAAGCATGTTCAGGCCATATGACCATGACTGAAAAGCCTACAAGAGGTTCCACTGTAAATTCTATCTGTTTATAGGAGTACATTATGATAGACATTAATTACAAGATTACATACTTATTTCTACAGGAACCAGGTCTCATTCAGTATTCGTTATTTCTTTTAGTCTCATAATTCAGTCTGTGATTTTATTTACTATACACCATTCAAACGTAGCACTGAATGCCCTGCTATTAAATCCCTTCTGAACTTCTTATACAATKCTCCTGTATTATTTTCTTTGGGATTTCCAAACACAGATTGATTTATCCTCACAAGATCCCTGTGAGGTGAGAAAGGATTCTTACTTGCAAGAATAGGGAATATGCAACTGARTTTGAAAGCAAGACATAAGGTAATTTTGGATACCCAGTCTAAAAAATTGAGGACCTAATTCTTCAGAGTAAACAATGTATCAGAAGCACTCTATCTGTTCACATGAAAGTTTCTGCTGAGCTTGGGTTCAATTATAAAACCTGGTGGTTTCTTCTGATCAGGGTTTTTTTGGCATACCTAAAAAGTGAGGGTCATGTCTGCAATGCCCTTGGTCATAACAGGGAATACATGGTCTCTGTTTCACAATACATGACCTAATGCAGTAGATGGAGCTGAGATTAGACTCATGGTCCTCATCCTTGGTTTTTTATTTTCTTCTGTGGTGCTGTGAATGGGTAAACTGGAGCCAGAACAACTTATTCCTTGGTGTTGACCTCTATGATGTGGATCCTTACAGACAAATATGTTACATAGTAAAGTAATCATAAAAAATGAAACAAATTCATACTGGAAAGACAACCTTCTTCAGATACTTTTAGAGTATTTTGTGTGCTCAGTTTTGTAAGAATGGTAATGCAATATTTATTTCACAGTATGTTTAGTTCCACTAGACAGGACGGCAGTCTTTGCTAGCAGTTTTACTCTGTAACCTTTTTTCTTTCCCCAGACAAATTCCACTCTTCTGTTATTTTCCTCCTGCTTTGTGCAAGTTCTTTGATGCAGAGTATGTTTTGCTTCCTTTGAATATGGAGCACACTTCTGAGTTGTGAATAATTCATACAAGGAACACTTATTAGAGATTTTCTACCTGGTATCTGCAGAAGACACAGGAAATCACATCATCTATGACCTTGTGATAGAAGAACTGCTTTAAAAATTATTGAGTTATTCTGACCATAACCTAAATGCACTGACTTTTTCTCATGAGGAACCAGGAAATGCCACCCATTTAATTTTTTTAATATGGAGGCACAATCAATAATCTTCCTTCTCTTTCTGTGGGAGACCCTTTATTCATGATTCCAAGCCTAGCTAAATAATAGGTAGGCCAATGATTTATTTTTAATATGAAAATCTTCTTATCTATCGAATACTTTAGCCCCACAAATGTCAAGTCATTTATTCAATTGTTAAGGTGACTGCTCATTTTCCATATTTTCAATGGAATTATTTCCACTTCAGTGCTAAAATATACTAAGCTTGAAGTAAATCAATTCCCTCCTTGTGCTAAAAATTAGCATAGCACAAACTAATCAATGCTATCAAACACTAGTGCAAAAGCTGTGACAATAACCGTATCAGTGAGGAAGTAAATTGCTTATTATGCCAAACTGGGAAAAAAGCCTCATCAGTCACAAACCATCTGATTCACAGAAATACAGTCTGTGGGTCTATTGTTCTTAGAAGTGGGCAAGTTTGTTCCCCACGTTATTGAAAACGCATCTCCTGTAACAATGCAGGCCCCCGCAACACATCTCTGCAGCAGCGCCTTCCCTGTGCAAACGCTCAGAAATATTTATTGAGCTGCAATTATAGAGGGTACAGTAATCTGCAGTGCCCATTCTCCGTCATGCACAGCTCTTGTTTGGTGGAGCCTTTGCCACGGTTCAGGCGAGACGGGGAGATGGCACCGCTGCTCGGGTTGAACCGAGAGAGCGGGACCTGGCGCTCACCTTTGTCTCCAGCTTCCCGCATGGCTAAGTACAGCTGCTCTGTACCTCTGCTTCCCCATCTGCAGACAGGGGTAAATATGTCCCAGATGACTAGTGGTGTTGTGAGGACAGTATGACTAATATCTGCAAAGCATTCAGGTGCCTGAATGTAGGGGTATAATAGAAAACCTGTGTAATAGTTCATTAAGGCAGGGCTGCTTCCATGCCTGTCTAACAAGACTGTCAGCAAGGATGGCAATTAGTGCCAGTGACTGGACCAAGACCACCAACTCGTTTCCTCTGGGCCCCCAAGCAGCCATCTGATGATAATAATTTTGGGTCTTTACCAGGCAGGGACGGACATGAACGGATGAGCTAGAAGGGAGAGGTTCTATGTTCCATTACTAATATCCTGAGCTATCCAGTCCTACTATAAAAATTCACTTTTATTAAAAGGTTATTTCTGTCACTTGCTATAGTATCGCTATCATTCTCTGGGATAGAAATGATGAAAGATCATTTTAAATGTTATCAATGCAATATTTAAACAGCTTTTTTCCCCTCAGAGAAAGTGCTTTGAAAAGACACCCCCTTCCAGCATGTGTTAGTTCTTAACAGGGCCAACCTTTTTTAATCTCACAGTTCCTTGCACATTGTAGGGAGAAGAAAAGGAACAAATCTGCAGTATACTCTGCTATATTGTACTTCTTACAGCCTRAAGGGACACTTCTTTATTTATGCTTAATAAATTGTCACAAACAGAAGTTGCTGAAGTATGTGGATATTGATTTCCAGTAATATAGTGACATTGATATAAAATGGATGTAATTTTAGTAATAATATCTTACACTTTTAATAACACCTTTTGTCCCAGAAGAAAAACAAAATATTTTCTGGGGATCACCTTGCTCTCTGCTGTTGTGCAATGCCTATATTAGGGTGCTGGATTTGTTTCCTTCAGAAGAGAGTCCTCCATGACACCTTTGAGCTGCTCACAGCCAGAAGTCACTGCCAAAGCCCAGACGAAGTTGTGACCTGTAGGAAGAAAATGTACATGTTACAGTTTCTAAGATCCTGCAGCTGACACCTGCATTCTTTAACCCAATCCTTTCAACAAATCCTTTCCTCCCTTTCTGCCTGGAGAAGTGATGAATGCAAGTTAGCAGGCCTTGGCTTTATGCTCTTCTGCAGACAGGACTTTCCCTAACAACACACATGGATTTCCATTACGTTCTGATTCAGCAGAAAATTGTATCATCAGCACCACTTGTGCAGCTGAGATTATCAGAGTAGTCCAGGGGATTGAAACACACAGCTTCCATTAAAATGGATTAGAAGTTCTTCCTGGAAATGGACCTTCAAGTCATTGGACCAGTTCAGTTCKCAGTAAGAGAAAGAACACACTTTGGGGCAGAAGGAGTGGTGCAGTATGGAGAGGACAACCATAAAGCAGATTGTAGAAAGTCTGGAGTTCCCTGCAAGAGAAGAACCTTACCTTTTTACAAGAATATTCCAACATTCTGCATCTTACAAGGCAACTACCTTATGTAGTGTAACTATTCAATGTCTGCCTTTGCCATATTTCACACACTGCAGTRGGGGGCTGTTTACAGCCCTCCATTTGTGCAGAACACATGGATACTGATTATTTTCAAGGCTTCTGCTAAAAGGCACCACAACAGCATAAAAAAAACAACACTACTTTCAGAGAATGGGCGAGCTACAGCCATTGCTGAGGAAAGCAGTTTCGTAATTACAAATATTGGAAAGTAGGGGATCAAAATTGGTAAGCAGGAGTATCAAAATCCTTGGTATCCTTAGCAAATCTAATTTACTACTGTGCTCTAAGATATAGTTAAGTCATCCTGGTAATGAATATGCTAATGTCTGGTTTTTAAGATAAACTTAAACTGACGATTTTGATTGCAAAAGAATGAAATTGTTCTATGGAGGAAAAATGATGGCAGCACTAAATCTAGTGTCTAATACAAAAATATAATTCTATGGATCTTTTCAACATAAATGTCTTTAGATATGATGAGTAAAGTGCAGCAGCCCCCTAAAGGCTCACTCTTGCAATGCTCAAGGCCCTGGGAGGTTTGCTACCAGCTTGGTTCAGAATGCAGTGGGAGCAGATATGGGCAGGTAAAAACTCTTTATTCAGGTCATGAGCATGCATGCAAATTCTTCTGTTGTTATTCACAGACTTGACCCATGGCAGAATTTCGCCATTTTCAGTCACAGCCACAGCTAAACAGTGTTTTGTATATCTAAAAAACATATCCATAGAAAATTCTTTGCAGCACAAACTTTCTGTTTTTGTAAAAAATACCCACAAAACCCCATCTGCAGCAAGGTGAGCTGTGCTCTATAGGGCCCACAAAAGCTTTATTTTACCTGATGCTGTTTCCAGATGTACCCCAGCAGGACCCCAGAATTGTCATGCCACCAAACATGTTTGTCCAAAACTGCCAAACAGCTCAGCCCTGCTTGAGAGTGGTGAGATGTTACCTGGTGACAAAAGATGCTATGGTGGGGTCACCCTCATATTTGTCCTGTCTTGCCTCACAGAACAATCCATTTGAATTCTGGATTCATCAGCTTTCCAGAACATCTTAAATCACAAGAAGTGATGGGGTTGTGAAGAGACAGAGCATAAAATGTTTGAGAGTTACAGCTGAACCATGTGCAAATCCAGTGAATCAGTAACTTTAAAACAGGAGAAATCCCCACATGAGAAAAGTTCAAGCGTGCTAATATGACTTGTGTAAGAACAAGCAAGAGCTCAACTCRGTTCTTTTGGACGTTGTGTACTTCTGCAGCCCAGAAATAGAAGAAGAATTTGAGTAACCCTTAAGTTTTGTGTACATAGCTCCCATTTCCATCAGAACAATTAGCAGCACAAGGGAGCCTGGCAGTCTCAGAGGGAGCAGCAGTGGAGCAGCAGCGTGAATCCACACTCCTGTGCCATCTTCCTTCTGTGCACATSCAAAAGACACCTGCTCGTGGTGCCATATCTGCCTGGTACCTCTCAGAGGCCCTAAACTCACTCGCCAGGAAGGAGATCATGAACATTTATGCAGTTATTTATGCGACAGACTTTTGCGCAGTACAGGTAAGTATGACAGAAAGAGTTACTGAGTGAACATGTAGCTAATCAATGTGTGTGAACAGATCTGCCATACTTACTCATAAATGTGTAAATGTTGTAAGTAATGAACACACAAAATATGAACACACTCATTTGTCTACTTATGAAGAATCAATTATTTCCTTATCATTTTCTCTATTCCAGCCCATACTGCAGAGGATCATTTTGTCTTACTTCACTGAAAATATAATAAATCTTCAATACATCACCAAATCCAACAAATTAGTACAAATCTTGCAGTATTCTTTCTTTTCTTACCTAAAAAGGGCACGTGCAAGACCAAACCTCCAAAGCAGCTCATCACTTGCTTCTTAGTTCAAGTCCATTTAATTTTATAAATTCATTACTTCTTGCACATAAAGTTACTTTCCTTGATGTTTTAAAATACACTTTTTCTGATTTCACTGCATTCAGACAAATATTTCTACAGAACTCAGACACTAAACCCAAATCTTCTCACTGTTAAATAAGAGGTAGATTTCTGATTTAATTTATTACTACTATGACTGAAGTACTTGTAGTGCTTCATGTAATGTTGGACTAGATCTCCTCTCTTTTCTGTGCATGAGGAGCTTTAGCCCCACACATCTACCTCAGTCTAATTGACAAAAATGAAGTCAGAAATATGTAGTAAAACCCTAAAACATATGAAGTCTACTTTGGCTGTTGCAGGAKAATTTGGAAAGATGGCTCTCAAAGTTCTCCAGGAAAAGGAAAATTTGTAAGGACTTGATTCAATACACTAGTATTTCTTAATGGAGTGTTCTGCTTCAAAACGAAATATTTCATAATGGAAGTCAAGTATCTAGCTAACTAATGGTCCTTTGGTACTGTATGCCTGCCTAAACATTTGCTCTGATAACACAGGAAAATTCTGATATTTCCTCCCTGTTGCAGAGAGGTTTCTATTTACTTATGATTTTGCATGCAGTATGTTTTCTGGCAGAACAACCCTGGTAGAGCGCAATCAAAAAAAAATGGATTTCATAGTCTGATCTACAGACACTTCATAGTGCTGATCCCTTCCACAGGCATGAGCCAGCAGCTACACCACTAAYGTCTTCCACATAATGTAGTTTTTTATCTGAAGGTAACCTTTCTAGGAGAAAGAAATTTCCAGTGAAGTTTGCAGAAGGATGCCTGGCATTGAGACTGAGCTTCCAAACACCATTACAGTGCATATCACGCTGCGAAAGTATGACCAGGACATTTGTGTCTGAGACAGAAATAAGATTTTTGAACTGTTTAGAAATCATACGGCTAGCATAGTTTTCATGCTGTCACATTCTGATACCATTTCAGAGGACGGCATGTTGCTGTGTCTACACATGTTCAAGTGTATTRTTTCATGCCCTCAAGAGGATGTGATTTCTGCTCTTCCACAACATTGCTTTAGCAATGAAAGCAGATTAAGAAAGTGGCATCTCCTTCTGCCACTGGTTGCTTGTCCCTACCTCTAATGTCACAGTTTGCCCTCCCTCAATACAGCTCAATAAAACACTAAACAAGAAGAGAATAATTAGAGAAATTTAAAAAAAAAAAACCAGTAAACCTATGTATCTGGGTTAAATTTACCTGAGCACAAAGTGTTTATTGTTTCTTGCCATTTTTTTCATTATCACCATTTATGCTGACATAATTTCTGAGAGTTTCTGTTTATGATTGACCTTGGGATGGCTGTTGAGTTTTGTGCTGCCAAGAGCCTCCTCTCTTGCAAGTTAGTGCCTGCTGCAAAATAAGTTCAACTGCACATGGAGGATCTGCTGAATCTCCACTGTTTACAGTATGGTTTTGCAAGGGAAACAGGCACAGGTTTTAATTTCCCTTGATATGGCAGGTTGTAATTCATAGAAAATCAGGAGCTGATATACAAGCTGCAAAGTGGATTGTGCAGACATGGGAACAATTCCARCCACACCAGAATCAGGGTCCTTAGACACAAACTCCAGATTTATAAAGTCAATTATGCACGTGTTAGAGAAGCATGTCTACCTAGGCAAATTATAAATCTCTTTGCAGTTAAAAAGCCTGCCTCCCCCCTTTTTCGATCATAAAGCTAATTTTCCTTCAAAATAAGTACAGTTCTACCCTAGACAGTATATAAATTTTATCTAAATTAATGTAAAATTCATTGTGTATAAATTCATAATGAAAATGGCATTCTAATAATAAGAACAATCTAAAATTTGATCTGGAAATATGTCTGCTTCTGCCTTTACATTTGTTATAGCACTGACAGTATGATTGTGAAATTCGCTGCAGCCAGGCTTTACTCTCATTACTTGAGAAAGAATAAAACAAAACAAGACCCACCATGGATTTCAGGCTAAACCAGGAACTAACCAGCTTACACTAAAAAAAATTCAATGGGGTCTTCAGTGCAGCTGGTTCCTGAAATATGCAAGACTAAACTAGTGCTGATACATTGACAAATTTCTCAGTGTAATTAGTCATCTCATGGCAATCACAGAGGCATCTTCTTAAGCTCAGAGAGCATGTATAGCTTCATGAAATAGCAAAGAAATAACACTTGTCTGCTGAACCAAGCTCTAGTTCTTGCAACACAGTTTTTTATATCGCATCACTAAGTGACCTTATGCACAATCCTTTTGACCATTCATAGCCTCTTTCCTAATAAAGCTAGAAGAAAAAGGAAAATAGTGAACAATCCTTGTGATGATAATAAAAGAAGTCCAAGAAGTTAATCCATGAACAAAAGACAAGAATAAATTTTTTTAAATGTTTCACAAACTCTAAATTAACTGATTGCTGCAAAAGAAATCTAATGTTAAACACCATTAAAATTCCCCTTCAAAATACAGAATAAATCAAATCTACTAAATATGTTCTCAATTATTCTCTCATGTTTGTCTTTTTTCTTCTGATTATGAACTGGCATTGTCCATTTGTACAATGTATCACACAAACACCAAGAACCATTAGCAGACCTTCTGCACTTCACAATAATAAATGCACAGACTCACATTTCAATGTGTTTTATTCAAAAATATGAAGAAACTGGCATTGAAATGTAACACTGCACTAGTAATTTTCAGCCACAAGAACTACTCGATAAATCTATTGTCAACACATTGCGCTGGATTTTTTTCTATATATGTTCAGGTTGCTGTTTACCCTGGCAAATCTCAGTTTCTTCCTTCACAATCTGCCTGTCAGAATATTCAAACATTCAGAAGAAGTAATTCTGAAGGAAACATAGATTTGGGAAGCAGACCCTTCCTCCCTTCAATCAATTGTCACTCTCACCTCAGGCTGAGATTGTCATCATTGCTACAGACTTAACTCGGCTTGACAGTAGCTGCATTTGTGCATGTTGGTCTTCATCTTCTCTAGTTACAGCCTTGGACCTGAATCTCTGCTTATTTCGATTTGATATTCATAAGAGATAGCAAACTTGCTAACAAAATTTGGCTACACCTTTATTTAGAGTAGCAGAAGAAGACCCAGGCTCCACTAAAGATCATCTCTTCAAGAAGAGCCTGGATTTTGCACTATTCCTCTTAACATGAATTTCATGCCAATTGGGAGATGTTAAAATCTCCCGTTTGTGCTCATTGTAATATAAAGCAGATTATTTCRCATATTTAACAGGTCATCAAAAACTTTTTTTTTTCCTCCCTGCCATCAGGATGTAGCAAACTCCATTTTTTTTTGTCATGTTTGAGGAGCAGAACTTCTTTACTTGCTCAACCTGTTCATTTCCATTCAGTAATGCTGCTGTCAACTGTCATCCACAGTGTCTGAGCCCWCACTGGCTTCAGCCACTTGCACTGCTGGTGCTGGAAAGCACAGACTCAGCAGCAAGGATGTCATCAGCGTGCTYGAGATTACAACATCTCCTTCTGCCAGCGTTAATACCACTATGGCAACCATCAACAGCAATACACATTATTATTTCRCTATACATATTGAGCAGATGTGACAGCCTTGTCAAACTTCTTTCCTGGTGTCCAACTACTCTGTTATACCTTCTGCTGCTTTGACTACCCCTCTCTGGCCATGAAAAGAGATGGCACAAGTTGACCATGTGTGTAGTATAGCACTTTTGCAATGTCCAGAACTGGTCCATATTTCTCTACAGCATATGTAACAAAAATTTTTAAATAGAGTTGTTGAAATATTACTGCAATAGAGTAACACCTTATTTTTTAAAATATAGATAATAAATTTGTGATTAAAATCAAGACAGATTATGCAGATTTTCACCAATTTCACCAAGGTCAGGATGTAGCTCAAGTGCTATAGAGCTCCTATTATAGTCAGTAAGTATCAGGATCTACTTTAGTCATCTTTTCCTGAGACAATCAACTTTCTTGACAGATAAAGACAAAAAAATATTGTGTCGCAGTTCTTTTTCCACCCTTTATGCACATTCACCTCATTAGTCTTTCTGCTTAATTTTAAATGCCCTAAGAATGTTCTTGCATTTTCGTTAGAAGAAACTAAGTTCACACAGACTGAAATATTAAATGTTACTTGTTGCTCTCTTTAAGAAGGTTTTGCAGTATGTCACCTAGAGAAGACAGCTAGGGAACCACAAATTAGAAGAGGGAGTTAACTTATCCCAAGACTAGGTCAGCAGGAGAATGAGAAATAGGCAAGAGCAACCTAATCCAATTTTCCATCCATTTTCCTGCTCAACCACATACCATTCAAAAAAACCCAAAAGGTTATTCAGCATCTAATTTTAGAGGCATTAGCCTTTAAATCACAGCAAAGCAACTCAAAGAACCTGGGGAACGACCTGCTGAGTTCTGCTTCACCTCCACAGGCATAGGTTTTCTCTCTGAGGGGGTTCAGAAGAAGCAACACATTGGCTATGTAATAGCATGCCTTTATCCTACAAAAATGCATCAGAAAAGCAAGTCTCACCATGTTCTAGGTGTGATTGTCCTGGAGAAACCAGTGCTTCAGACAACTGCTCTGATTTCTGGGTTTTTTCCCTTCTGAGTTTAGATCTGTTGTAGGTGGAGTTGTCAATAGTAAAAAGAGAGATGTGCAAAGCTGGGGAGACTTGGTGGWGCAGGACATTCCACAGGTGATATCTGAATCCAAGGGCTAGATATAGATGTTCTATCATGGGCTAAGAATTAGGTGCTGCTGAAGCTAATATAAGTGTTTTATGTGGAAGAAGAGGCAGGCAGTGTGTACCCTCTCCAGTGTTAAATCAATAACATTGTCGTGTGCCGCCGAAATTCAGCTGCATGTTTGCTTTTTTTTTTTTTTTTTACCTTTAGGTCTAATCAATAAAGAAAAGGTGAAGAGGAAAGGCGCAAACAGTAGTGTGAAGCAGCTTTGATTCTCATTAATGATATTCTCTTCAATTTGGGTGACATGAGACCCCTAACAGAAAATTCTGGAGMTATGTGCTGGCAACCATAAGGCTTACCTCCTTTCTTAAAAGGATTCAACCTTCATGTCTCCTCACCTCCAACCATAAAAGTGATGACAAAGCCTTTAGGTTTGTAAAAAAGTTATCTTTGGCTTGCTGACATGATCACATTAGTATGCATTATGCAAGAATTTGAAATCTCCAAGGAATCATTTACTGAAAGTAGGAGAGATGTGATAGCGCCAAGACTGACGAATGATCAGATGGTGGTGCACAACACAAAWAAACCAAAACAAACTTAGAGCTTAAGAGTATAACAGGCTTTTAGCAGTCATGTTCTAGCATTAGCTGGATGTTGCTGGAAAGGAAACGGGATGATTTTACTATTTTTAAAGGATAGTTGATGTTTTATTTCTTCGGTAAACATCTTTTAAGTGACTCCTAAATACCTAACAGAATCATAGACTGTATATTGCCTAAAGTTAAATGCATCCAGAAGGACACAAAAATAGATAGATGTAGAATGCCAATGAAGGAATAATGTAAAAACATTCCATCTTAAATTAAAAATTGTGCCAAGTCATTCGTGTTTGGAGAAAAACATTTCCAGTACAGTTCAAGACATGGTAAAGACAAGGACTTTGAAAATACATGACAATCTGAATTAGGACAAAACATCTCTAAACCTGCTACTTCAGTCATAGCTTTGCAAGGTTATAGACAAAGCAGGTATGATCAGGTTAATTTCTGCATTTGGACAGTTCCTTGGCATAGTGCAACAGAATAGTTTAAGAGACTTTTAACTCTTGCATTATCTCCCAATTCTTCCAGCAGAGAGCTAGAGCAACACGTTCCGTGCTGGCCTCCCATCAGGTCAAGGTTCTCACAGTGCATCACAAAGACAAATTAATCACACCTCCTGAGTATACCTGACCTGCAAGTATTTAGTACTCATTTCAGCCCAGCTGATGTAAATGTGTTKCAAGTGCCTCCCCTTATTGATCAGGTGTAACCGCTGAGAGCATATCTAACAAATCCCAGGCCCTGGTTAGCTTTAAGCAAAAGTATTTTCTTTGAATCTAGTAGGACCTCTCCAATGCRCAGAAATTATACAACAGGTGTTCTCAGTGTCATGTTCTTTGAGGGCCCCTTAATGGGCTGGGCACTTGGCTGGGAACCACAGAGATACTCTTTAATGTGTAACATGTTCAAAAGGTGTCAGATGACGAAAGCTCCCTTTGTGGCTGACATGCAAAACCTTTCCAGGATATAGGTGGCTGTTGGTTCTGCTCTGGAAGGCCTTGTAGTGTAATAGAAATAAAATCACTTAATGGTTGACATCAAATAATTGAGTACCTAATTAGAATAAAGGTTCATCTATATGCAGCTTTTAAGGTAATTCAGATGCTACCTGGTTGAACCCAGTAAAGACTCAGATTTTCTGGATCTCTAAGGTCAGTATTTTAGTTTCACAAAACTCTTTCAGGATCTTTCAGATTTTCTATTTGTGACAGTTAATACTATGTTCCCCCTCCCCAAGAGATATTAAATTAAAGAAAAAGTACACCACCTTACTCTCTAGTCAAGAGGAAGTCTGTGCTATTTAACAAGCTTAGGGAATAAAGCCACTGTTGATTYAAATGGAAGGAAAACTCCCAATTGTTTTCAGTAATGACCAGGGTTTCACTTGCTAAAAAAATGAGCTTCTRTTACCTCAGGGGTAGTACTTGTTAGGAGGAGTTAGATAGGGTGTATATCACCTTCAGGTTTTCACTACAGATTATATCTATACCTTTTTCTTACCTTCTCTTTGAAATTTGTTTTTCCCAAATACTTTCTCCCCCTTCCTCCCTCTCTCTTCTCCRCCCCCTCGCCTCCCACCTTTTCTTTGTTTTTCTTCCACTTTCCCTCCTACTCCTTTCACAGCACCCCTAATACAGCATGCAAACCCCTAAAATTAACATGCCAGTTAAGCTTTCAAGCTGTCAGCATTTGAACGGGTTAGAATAGAGGTGAGCTAATAAGTAATCCCTTTTGCAAGCGTGGTATAAAATGGTGCCATCAGGACCAATGTGACAATTTCCCCATGAGCAGGGTATTAAGGATACTATAAAACTTAGTTTTGGCTTTWGATACCTTTTTATTTTTCCTCTCTATAATAAAATATGAGAGGAACTTCCTTAATTTTCACATCAGTGTTTGCAGCTCAGGGCTCCATTAATGCACCTCTCTCCCTGCTGCTGTTCTCTGCCCTAGTTTGCAGTCAGTTCATTCTGCACTGATGTATATTTCATTGCCCAAGGCTTAATTTTGATTTATTGTCCATCCATAAATTAGAAAAATATGCTCTGGAATTCCATCCCGCTGAAAAGCTGTGCCTGATGTCAGGGGACTGGGTGATATTTAAGATGTCAGAAATACATATTGGATTAGTGTGCTTTGTTTCCCCACAACAGCAGGTGTTTAATCATAGCTGATGGCTGAAGTTAAATGCATTAGGACAGGATCAGCCAAGAAGATGGAGTTTTTCTAAACCATACAAACTCCAGATAAATAACTCACAACTAATTGTGTGTCCACATCTTAGGTACAGTTTTATTTACTTTAATACATTAAACAATGAAAATAGACCCTGGCACTTAACTCCTCATTTAAGATCTGTACAAATCTTTGATGCTAATGAGTAAGTGGCTTTTGTAGGATACACATGCTCCCTTCTTGGCCCTTCAGTGCTTAAGGTATTTTCTACARTAAAGATATCTAAGAAAGAAATGTGAGGAAGTAAAGCAGTTACAGAGATGGTACAATGTTATTTGAGGTTGGGGGTTTTTTTCCATACAAAATTCAGGACATGAATTTAAGAGAAAATCACTTAATATACACAAGACTCTGAATAGCACAGACCACATTCTGCATCCAAGAGTTCTCTTGAATTTTCTACTTCTACTGCTGATTTTTGTTTGTTGCATTTAAGCTTGCTGCTCTGTTTATGTTAATGAGAAGTCTSTGTGTATAGAAAAATGATCAGGCCTGGTCTTGAGCAATTTAGCTGGAGGCCGAAGAGAAGACGCTTAGGAGAGCAAACATTTTCAAGGTCAACCGGTGAACTGTAACAAGCCAGTGAGATTCATGGCGAGAATTGTATATTTTGACACAACAGCGATTTGATTAAAAGAGAAAGTAATGGGTTTAAACAGTCGCTATGAGGATGTAGCCAGACTTTGTTAGCTTTTCGCAAATTACTTAACAGAGCAGTGATGGAACTGGAAATAGGGCTGTTTTGTGTAAGGTAAAGAAAAGAGGGTTATGTTTGAAACAGGAATAATAAAGGATGCTGGTGTTTGGTGTTAAATGCATTTCACTCCATTCATGTTGCAACAATTCCTTGAAAGTTTAGAACATTATAAATATTACAGACAGTTGTAATAAAGTTTTCTAATATTCAAAACACAGTTGCTGTTACTKCACTTATAAAACCACAGTTCTTTATGAATAAATAATACTCTGCTTGTACAACACACTGATTTTATATCACTGCAACAAGGAGGCCATGGAACAACTACCGTTCACTTCATATGCTGCAGAGAGAAACTGAGGCAGAGAGGCTATGACTTGCAAAAAATGAGTGAGTCAAAGGAAAATGTCTGATACAGGGCCTCATTACCCAGTCTTTAGATTAAAGGCCTGATTGTACATGATATTTAAGTGTAGCTTGTAGACTAATACCAGGTACTCCAAATTAAGTCAGTCTCATCTTTCTAGCAATTGTTGCATCTATCCCAGCTACAGAGAGGATGTTAACTTACAAAAAAAGTTATTACGCTAACATTGTGATTCTTTTGCCTCCCCAATTTAAAATTATTTAAAGCAGAATTTTGAAACAATGGCACAAAGTCAACCTTTACCACAAAGTGGGCTCCAGTTTGCACGTGATCCAGAAGAGACTTGTTCTCCAGGGGAATTCCACCCTGCCCCAAGGCAGAGATTAGAGCCTGAACCTCATGCAGAAAAGTAAAACTTTATGTGTCAACAGCATTATGAATACTTCATCAGGCTGGATGTTTTAAAATACGTTTACAGTGTGTGTCCACTGGAGGCTCATACTCCAGTTAAATTATCCCTTTCCTTCTCCTGTTAGGTCTGCATTTAATGTTGTTGACTTAGCTGTTTTTGCTTACACAGAGATTATGTGACAAATATGCAGGCCTGCTTAAAAAAATCCCCAATCAGTAAATAAAAGAAATCCTGTTAATGATGGAAGATCAGTCCCTTATAATGGCAGAGCAGCAGTAGGTGCTGTAATCCTCCCAGACTGGAAGACCACAAAACAGGGTATCATCAGAGATGATTGAATGTGACCATAAGCATCAGAATCATCATTTCTGTGGATGCAAGTGGTATTTCACAGGTAATCTGTTTAGAAAAAGTTATTGTGCTTTCTTAATTGGCTTTTCTTAAGCTCCCAGTATTCAGGGAATATTATCAAGCCATGAAGCACATCTTCATATTTGAATTAAGCCCACCTCAAGTCACACTGCCACCAGAAAAAGGTAATCCTGCCTCACTGAGTACCTTGTGTCTGTGCTCTACAGAGTGGGACCACACTGAGCCTGAAACCACKTCTTTAACCTGGTTGAAATTCAATGGTTTTTGTGGTCAGCTGTGTCCCACAGTCARTCCAACTCCTCACACAAAAACACAATTACTATTAGTTACCTTCAGGAAGTGGAGAGAGTGTCTCTGGGATATAGATGGGGCCAGGCTGATCATKGACCAACTTTTCTAAAATCACCCTTGAGTTTTGTTCTCATGCTTCAGCACATCTCCAAGATTTGTTCTCCTCTCTCTTAAAGCACAAGAAGATGCTGATGAAAATCTGCTAAACGTTAAGGTGGGTGAGAATCATTAAGTAATTTGGCTTTGGTTTGCTTTGAAACTGTCCRTTTCGAATTAGTGTGATACTGTAGCTGCCCTCAACAGACAGGATTTGCTGATAAACGCCTTCTGTACTGAGGCCAAATGAGGTACTTCTTGTAAGGATTCTGTGGACAGTGAAGATGGATTTTATTCTGAGGAAAATAAAAACATTAAATTCTCAATTCTGTGTCATTTATTCAGAAAAAAATCTGCTGATTTGCTCCCAGCAAGTAAAAGGTGGAGCATATAGCCTTAATTCAGATTTCTTAGGAGTATTAGAGAATGTAATTCAAAAACTAATTCAAAATTAATTTTTATTCTAAGGAGAGGTAATTCTGATTTTAGACTGAGTGGCAAAATCTAATGGGATAACCCTGTTTAAGTATATTTAAACAACAAAAGCTTGTCTTTAGCAGAAAAATAATCCAATATGGATTACACAAACCTGCATCTTTCAAACAAYTAGTTAGTTTAAATGGGAAAACTTTAACAGTGAGAAAACTCAATACCAATAATAAGTGTCCAAGAAAGATTCCAGAGTATTCCTCCGTRCAAAACAAATACATTGTCTTCACTTGATTTTCAGATTCAAAGTTTTGCAATTCAAGGCCAGTGAAAAACAGCTTCCAGTTAATAATTCTTTAACCCCTATGAAATTATAGCGTGCTGCCCCTTAATATATGTAGTAGAGTCCTTCAATTTTCACTAGTCTTCAAAAATATTTTCCAGGGGAAGATTTTGGGGTGAGCAGGATGTTTATCAGGAGTCACAATTCCCARTTTCTGAGCTCTTCCATGGATTCCTTGTGTGACCTTGAGTAAGCCAACACACTTCCATTTCCATTGCTGAACAAAAGATGTCCTATTTATCTGCCAGAGGCCTTGTGTATCTTAATCAATCAACATTTTTCATGACATTTTGAGATGCACAGATAATTAGASATTCTGTGACAATAAAATGTAAGTACTGTACACATCTTAAAGGCTTTTTTTTCCCCTGCAATGTCCTGTAACTCCAGTGGGACTAATGAATATCTGCACACCTTTCTAGTGTGCACTGAAAGGAAAGAATAACCTGCTAAAAAGAACCCAAACCAAACATGACTACCAAACATTTTTCTTGTTTCATTATCCAAGATGTCCTRTGAAGGAAAATAGAAATTCTGTTGAGCTTTGACTTCTACCCTTACCTGTAGAATTGCATGGCTAAAGGAAAATGACCTATCATTTTGAAAAGGAAGCCCAAGAAGTTTGATTGTGCCGGAAGTCCAATGCAAAACTTCAAGTTAATTGAACAGGTTCTTAGAAAAACTGTCAATTAGAATCTAAAACCCAGTAGTATCACAGGACATTTCTTTGGAGGGAGAACACAGGGAGTRTCCCACATTATTTGTGTGGTCAGACACTTGGTGTTTCAGTGAGATCTGTAATTAAATGATAAATGATATTGTAGTCTGCTATGTTTCCACTTGCTCTARTAATAAATCACTGGGACATTGAAATGTCTTAGGTTTTGCTACCAGGCCTGCTTCTCTTGAGGCAGAACTTTGAACTATGAATTTTCTCCTCTGCCTCACATACCTTACACTTCATAAGCAAGATATAAGGGCAAAGATTCATATGAAAACTTCCCCAGCTGCCATTTATCCTTTGGAATTGTGGTTACACCCTTTGCACTGTAGGGTCAGCACAGGACAGAAGTCAGGGACAGTCCACAGAGAAAACAAAGTATTTCTGATGAGCCATATGTTACATCATATCATTGTGGCACTCTTAAAGAGAGCTGAAAACATGCATCAGAAAGAAAACCATTATTAAGAGTATTTGCTTTCTGGAGTCCTATCCTACTAGAGACCACAAGAATAATTTTTATGAAATGAGATGATGAAAGTCAAACTTTGGTTCTAGCTCAAAGTGCAATCCTCTTCTTCATTGTCAGCTGGGCAATTTGTCTATTTGTAATAACTGGATTTGATAGCAACAATGCTGATAATGAAGACATACCTATTATTTCACATTGAAGACAAAAAATGACTGCAGATAATGAAAAGACATATTTTTCTCTATTCACTTGAAAACTGAAGTACTATTTAGAGCTGTTGACATTATGAAAGCAAGCTCATCACTTCCTGGATATCTTCTAATTCACATTTGCAATCTTCTAAATGTTTAATAACTGATTAATCTTTCATACTTCCTAGTGGCACAAAAAGTTCTTTAACTTTTATWTTAAGCTGTTCATGATGATACAGATATGGCAACACTAAGATGAGGCAATTCACAATTACACATGCTGTCCATTCCAAAGTGAAYAGGTAAAAGGCACTCCTCTCAGAAAAGTCAGTTAGGATAATCGGATGTCAGTGGGCAATCSATTTATTAATTTAAAAACCTAAGCAGACCCCAAAATTGAATTGTTTACAGGTTAYGACCACCTCCACATCACGTTAGTTCTTTTTTTTTTTAAATCATGCATACAGAAAAAATGTATTTGGTCTGACAGATGTGAATCTTTCAAGATTTCATTTGAAATAAATTAAATTTAACTACCTCAAGAATTTTGTCACAGTGTAAAAAACATACCAAATTTTTTTATGTCCTGAGTATAAAACTTGATCCAAAAATATTATTTTGAAAAAACTCATAGCATTTAGTTTTGATTAAAATCAAGCCAAACTTTCCAAGACTGGAAGAGGATTTTGGCAGTCTGAAATTTGGCAAAATCTGTTGGGTTATAGCAGAATTTTATTTTGACATTATTATTGCTCACTAGGAAGGAGATTCAAATCATCTGAGGAAATGGAAACCCTTGCAAACATAAATGGATACTAAATTTAAAATGTAATTCTTCATGCACCTCTGGTTTAACTTGACAGATTATAAGGAGTATTTATAGTTMTTTAACTAAAGATTACAGAGAAAACACTATTGTCCCCCACTCCTTGTCTCTTACCACAGCTGGAGCTAGTGAGATCCCAAACTCTTTCCTTTACCCACTGCAAAGCTGAGCTTTGAGGGGCAGGAGTAGGATTTCTTTTAGGGTTAGGCCAGTCTATAGTGTGTTGGGAATGGAGAAGTCAGTGAGGAGCACAGATTGAGTAGCACAGATTGAGTAGCACCTTCCTTCACCTTGGTGATTATCTTAAAATCATTGAATGATAGAAYAGTTTGGGTTGGAAGAGACCTTAAAGACCACCTAGTTCTAGCTCCCCTGCCACTGACAGGGGCATCTCACCTGAACCAGGTTGCTCAAATCCCCATCCAATCTGGCCTTGAGCACTGCCAGGAATGGAGCATCCACAGCTTCTCTTTTCTCACTGCCCTCGCAGGAAATAATTTCTTCTGTGTATCTAACCTAAATTTYTCCTTTTTCAGTTTGAATCCATTACTCCTTGCCCTATCACTGCAGCTGCTGATGAAGAGTCCCTCTCCAGCTTTCTTGTAGGCTCACTAAATYGATTTTATTAATCAAAATCAGAACATCTACATTGCCTAAATATAAACCTACTGCTCTTCCACATCTACTTCAGCTTGTTGGACTCATCTATTTGTGCTCAGTTTATGGAGCTTTATCAAAGGTCTGTCTGTCACTGCCTTTATCAAAGGCACTTCTGTCTTCATAGCGGCTGTTTTAATTTCCACAGCTCCACTGCAGGAACATATTTTGAAGAACCTCATGTACTGATGAGGACAAAGGGAGTGATCACAGGCATAGAATGGCTTCCAAACACAGAGATTTCATCTTGGAAAAGAGACAAGTGAGGGAGGAGATAGTGGAGACACGCAAAATCAAGACGATGAACTGATGAATACAGAATAACAAATAGGGTCAGACAGATCAGTCAGCAGACTTGAAACAAAGTATCATTTCACTGAACATGCAACCTGCAATCATAATCTGTGAGGAAAACCCAAGAATATATGTATTTAATAGAGGATTAAATACATATGTTGCTGGTAGAACTACCAAAAATGAACAAATATATGGTTATGTGCACCTCAAATTTCCTAAATGSTTGATTGCCAAAAAGAAGAGGGATCACAATGCTTCCCTTTATACTTTACAGAGGCAGGTACATCTGAGCACTGTTGCAAAGCAGACTGCATTAGGCAGATCTTTCACAGAGCTCTTCTGATGTATTTTACCTTAGCTAATGTAGTTTGGTGTRTAAACTGAAAAATTCCTAATCTGAAAAGTGTACAATCTCTGACCAAATCAATTATGAGAGCTCAGAAGCTTTTGCAAAATGACAAGCCTAATGAATTTCCTTCCAGAAGACTATGATCTAATACTCTTCACCAGAATACAGAACCAAATGRGAACTGAGACACATCAGTTGGGATTGCTCTGCTCCTGAACTTCACGCCACAGGTAATCACTCTGCTTCTGTGTCTTACCCAAGATGTGAAAGAGCAGGGAACGTAGAACAAACCAGACCTGCACACCAGGACTTCTTTACGGGCTCTTCTCCCTGTCTCCCTTTTGGGTCTACTGTAAACCTGTCGTTTTTTTAAAATCGGGTTTAAACCTGATTTTTCCCAAAAACCAGTCAGTGTATAACTGCTGATGGCAAGAGATTCTTTTCTTTACCTYRTAGGAGAAAGGACAGAATGTTCCTCAAGGCCAAACTACGTTGTTTTGGTGGCATAAGACCACTATCACAAATCTCCTGCCAGAACACAGCATCCACTTGCTTCAGATGTAGGGCAGGGGCTCCTCTTCCTCCCTGCAGAACACAATTTCTTTTTAGCATCAACTCGCTTCAAACTTCATGGAGAGCCAAGCTTCTTCCCCTTTTTTGGCTTCTAATCAGTTCAGTCGAGTCCTCAAAGGCCAGTTTTTTTTTTTCTCAGAGCAAGGTCGCTCTCCTTTTCTGTACAGGTCTCCCATTGATGAAATAGTCCTTTCAAGAACAGCTTGTTTTCTCCATGTCCGAGCACCACAGCAACGGCACAGCAACCCACCCCAACTTCTCCTTACTGTGATCTTGGGTCTCCATTTTTTTTCTTACATCTCCTCACCCTCCTGCTCTGTTTTTCCCCAGTGCATGATACTAACAACCTAAAAACTACATGGTGGGCGCCCCTATCTTGTTTTGAATTCTTCTTAAGTGCAAGATAATACGTCATCACAGAGGTGTAACCAACCTGCAATTGGCCCAGGCCTGAGCAGCAGCCTGTCCATCAACCTCAGAGCCACAATGGATTGGTTCTAAAACACAGGGGGTAGGGGTCCTTTTGCTGGAGAAGAAGGAGAAAGCTTCTAGAACTTCCTCACAGGAGCCACCTTTGTGGTTTCTTGGTCCCATCCCCCCACCACCAAAAATCAGACTGAGTAAAACCATGACAAAACCTTATTTGCACTCTTATGATTGTTGTTCTCCTGCCATTAGTCTCAGGAGAAGCTCTGATGCCATCTGTACCTGCCGTGCTCCACTGATGTTGTGGGTACAGTGAAGAATTATGTGGTATGACAGTCGGGCCTTGGGTGTTTTTTAACACTGAGACCAACCTTGCATGATGAGCCAGCTTCATGGGTCTTCACAGGAAGAAACAAAGCATTGTTCAGAAAGACATCTGCACAACTCTGATTAGAGAATAAAGAGGCCTGAAAGTTTTCTATGTGCAGTCCTTTTAATACTATTTCTTTTTCCTCTCCTTCTCCTTTGATTCCTATTAATTCTTGCCCCAGCTTGGAACATCCAGAAAGTGTGAATGACCTTCACTCAGTCACGTGCCTTTTTCCAAACTGGATCCTGTACCCATCTCTGGCTGTGCCAGAAAGTCTGAAGGAAAGAGTAACCTGTCCATGGTTTGTGCAAGTCAGGGGCATCAAAGCAGAATATGGGACYGGAGAGCCTGTGGCTCTGTGCTGCTGCTTTCTCCGTATTTATGTTTTTTATCATTACTCAGTTCAGCCACACAAGGCAAATTGTGTTTAATAAATTAGCCTAATGGATTCAGCAAGTGGTTTGTGAGCGGGGTGCTTCCTCCGGTTAAGGAAAACATTTATATTCCCTCTCCCTTTGCTTTTCATGACAAAGAGGGTAAGCAGAGGGCAGGGTGCAGTGGGGAGGGGGGAGCAAGCCTGCCTGTCATTCCTGGGGCTGGGGACATCATCAGGGCCTGCCCCAGAAGGTTTGCAGGGAGCCCGAGGCGCCGGTGCCCTTTGTCTCCTCGGCGGTGGCCAGGCAGCCCGGGGCTGAGGTACCTACCACAGCCTCCCTGGCAGGCTGCTCCCTCCCCTTCCCTGTGCTGCACATTAAACTCTTCCAAAGGGGCCTCTTTAACAGCTCCCCATGAAATAATAATTCATTATGTCACTAGGAGGGAAGAAAGGGAGTGTAAGTGTCTTGATGGGATTAGCGTAAACCCCCGCAGAGATGATTTAGGAGCCGTGATAATTCATTTAATAGGGGCCTGGGGTAAATTGCTAGACAGGGAAATGTAACTGAACCAGCTTAGAAAGGGCGCATTACAGGTCTGTATATGATAACTGGCTTCATTAGCAATATTTAAGAGATTTCATTTAAGAATGAGTCATAAAATGCAGAACTATTTCATCCACCTGGTTTGGTGGCCTTTTGCTTTACTCTGTCTGAATATGAAATTGGAAATGGCACTACAGCACACATTTTGGAAACTGTTCTTTTGGCTGTTATTTGTATGGTTGGTTTAGCTTCTCATTTGTTAACCTTTTAAAATGAGTATCATTGAAGCGGCTAACGGTGCACCCAGAACTCGGGAGATGAGGAAGGCTACAATGGTTGAGAACAGACTGCTGCAAAACTCAGCAAAAACTCCAGGTTTGCACAGCTGTACACACATGAGGGCCCAGAAAGTGCTGCAAATGCTTTCCATGAAGCTCAGTAAGATAGCTCCTCTCCCACTGAATRCCTCCAATTATGCAACAGCTTGGAGGGGTGGAATAACACACGTGTAYACAGACACAGTCAGCTGGACTTTGGGAAGTCCATCCTGCACCGTGGAGCTCAACTTTGCCTCACACACTATTATTAGATGGGTCTGGGTTTGGAAAAGGAAAGACAGATAAAATTTTCTTCCACTCACCAGCATTTAAAACTGGTAGTGGTGAAAAAATTTGTTTTTTAAAGCGTAGTCCAAATGCTTTTTAAGCATGGCCTAAAAGACTGACTAGAGAGTTCTACTCAGTATATGGGTAAATATCAAATAGCTAACATTTAATGCATAATTACTCATGGGTAAATATTAAAATTTATCAGATGAGGTTAGAGACATAAATAACTTAATTCTGTACAGCCTTGCAACTTCATTAACTCCTCTGGGGCTGTAAGACATAAACATTGCGAGAACTTGACCTGGCACTTACATGGTTTGTATGCATGTGAAGTGACGTCCATTATTCACACAAAAGGAACTGTTCATTATTAAACCTAGTATAAAGTGTTTTATTCATCCTAAATATAGGGGTCTTCTGCTTCGCAAGTAACATTTCAGTAATATTTGTCATCAGCAGTAATTATTCTAATCCTTTGGTCCATTGGATGCATTTTAGGATTCAAGATACATTTCAAGATTTGAGAAAATATTTAACAAAAAAATAGTCATAAGCCTACAAGCTTTTCCAGTGCCCCCTTTTTATTTATTACTGGTTTATTTTAATCACTGAAAACAAAGGAAAAGCACTCATAAAGGAATACCATCAAATAAATTATTAAAACAATTCTGTCATAAACATGTGTACTGCTTATTCTTCTGCTGAAATATCGACATGAAATAGTGATATTTTAACCATTGCATAGGATTAGATTAAGATTTGCTGATCATATTTTATCTGGGGTAGTTGCCAGCTGAAGTGCATTGTAATTCACTGTGCAAGCTACTATCACAGAAAACAAATAACTGAATTCTTTTTAACCATCACACAAAGAGTGGATGTATTAATAAACTCTTCTAACACAAAGGGCAAGTAATTATATGTAAAATAATGCTATAATGGATATAGAATTGTAAAAGACGAACGAGATTTTCTCTAGGTATTAAAATTTAGCAAAACCTCTTGTTCTGTCTGTCTACCACAGAAGTCCCAGTGATATCAGCACCCTTTTTTTCCAACACCAAAATCCCCCAATAAAGAGGTTTCACTTGATATGCTATTGTAAACCATTTTGAAATACTGCAAGCAGTATCTTTATCAAAGGTAGCTAAAGATATTAATAACCACGACTGTCAATTGTCAGAATAAGACAAGTATTTTAATAAATCTTCACTAATACTCCACACAAATATAAAAGAATGACTAGCTTTCTCTCCTTTCCTCTCCCTAGTGACCACTGCCCGTTATGACTTTGAATGATTCCCTCTAATGGAAGACAGCCAATACTGTCCATTATTCCAGATGGTCAGCTCGGCTGCAAAGTTCTGCTAATGCTTCTCAGCACTCAGACATAATTCGCCAGCTTTTTTTTTTTTTTTTTTTTTTTTGCTTTACATGATCAGCCATCTAATAGCTGGCAGAAAAAATTTGGGCTATCTTGCCGATCAGTTAAAAAATCCATTTTGGTATTCATGTTAGGAAGTGCACAGTGGTTTCCTGCTTCGTTCGTATTAAAAGAAATTCAAAACAGACCAACAGCTCTGTAATAGCCAGTAGAGTAATACATTAATCACTTGATTCTCCACAGCTAAGAGGTGACAGGTAAAAATATAAGCAGACTTTGTGGGCACATTCTCAACTGGGCTGTACCTGAAAAATAATCCTGCCTGTTACCACAGCCTGCACTGAACACAAACAGGATTTGGTCCAGTATCTTCCATGTAGCAGATGTTGCTTTTTCATGTATTGTGGATATTTGACATGCTCTGTCCTGATTTCTGTAAAAGCAATATGAATCATGCAAATATTTCATGCTCTAATCAGCAGAAAGTAGATAAGTACTGGCCTGTGCATGCAATTTACCAAAGCTCAACTAATTTTTCAGTTAGTAGATAATGGCTGGATATTATAAAGTAATGCTCATCACTTCACACAAGCAGCATTTGCTTAGTGCTGTTCTCTGTTAATACAAAGAGGCATTAGCAGACACTTGTAAATTTTCCTATGTACAGCTTACATAAAAACTAATGACAACAACAACAAATGACAACAACTGCTCCCATTTAAAGGCACTGCACCTAGAATAAATATTCTAGGTGTCCTGGGGGACAAATATTTCAAGTGCTTAGATATCTTCCTAGCATGCTTTCTAGCATTCTTGTCATCTGAGAAATCAGGCTACAAAAAATGGGCTTACACAATACTTACATGATGTTCCATAACAGGAAGCATACAACGCTGAATTTCTGGCCTGAAAATTAAAATTATTTGATTAATTTTACAAATAGCAGAATAGCTCTATTAAAAACAGACTGCTAGTTTTGACCCTGAATTGAATGGAATTACTCCAGGCTTTTATCCTTGCATGGGAATACAAATTTGGCTGGTAATTGTGCATTTCATTGCAACAATAACCACAGTTTAATTGATATGTTTTATTCCAGRCAATAAGATATTTCAAAATATTCAAGGAACGTTCAGCTAGAAGGCACCAGTATTTGACATTTTTTAGAATAAAATTGTTTTCAAGAGAAAAACTAACKATACATTTGATCTGCTGACTTGTTCAGAAATTATTATCCCTAAAACATTCTTGGTACTWTCAATAAAATAAAGTTTAACTTGTGTTTGAAACACACACTACAAATAGATGTATAGATGAACGAGATATTGAGAAAAGGAATAGTACAGATTATGAATATTAAGATTTATAYTAATCTATAAGCCTATTAAAGTACAGTAAAACCTGTCCTTCAGACCACCTTTTTAAAGATATCACCTCCCTGATGGGACCACTAAATTTCGGGCCAAATTATTTTCCCATAAAGAACAATGAAAAGAAAATGATTATATTAAGACTACTTCTACTATGGTTTCTTTTCATTGTTCCGCCAAAAATGATTCCAAACAGTAAAATAACATTGATTTTGACCTTGTTAATGAACCTGAAGAACTTCAAGGCATACTTGACCATAGATTTCCCTTTAAACAGGAAAAAAATGAGATGTAGTCATCATAATTTCATCAACCTTGGCAGAAGAGATGTAATTTTACTGATATTTTGGATAGCCAGCTTGTCTTGATATTGTTAACGTTCCACAGGGACAAAAGCATGGGGTTTTTCATCATACCAACACTCTTAAATGATTCTGTAATTTGTATAACATTGATTAAGTCTTCTGAGAGTTAGGAATATTTTAAAAGGCTGTGTTGTACAGATTTATATACTATTATGGGATTAATTTAATTTTTCCAAGATGTCCATCTTCCCTATGGTTGGAACTTTCCAAAGGTGTCTCACTGGGACTTCCTCACTCCCTTTAGGAGGGCTACACCTCATCTGTGTAAAGCAGAGATGATCGCGGTTTCCATTCATATGAAAAGTCCTAGAAATTACAGGTCCCAAAGTGCAATATCCCACTTTGATTTAAGCTGCCTTGCATAGACTGGGACCRACAAACAAAATCCTCATTTAGGGGATTTCAAAGTACAGGTTGCAAAAAGAGTATTGGTCCACCACAAGCCACTGTCTTTTTTTATATTTTTACCTTTATATATCTATACAGACAAAAAATCCAGTGTGTTTCCCACACATCTTTGCTGCCCATTTTCCTATGTGTTTTTTGTCAGACAGTGTATTTACAAAAAATAATAAAATATTGCTGGCTCATGTTCAACTTGCCATCCACCTGGAACCCAGATCCCTTTTCATGGAGATGCTCTCCAGCCTCTCATTCCCCAGTCTGTTCAYACATGCCCTGTCCCAGGGGCAGAATCCTTACTTTATGTGAAGTTCATAACCACTGCTGTCACTGGGAAGATTATAYTTTGGCTTTTACAGCTATTATACTGATGTCTTATTATGTTCTAGGTGGTTTTCTTCCTAAGGTAGTGGAAGAACACTAAAAAACAAACAAGCAATCTCTTCCAAACTCTGAATATGCTCGAACAGTCTTTTTTTTTTTTTTTTTTTTTTTTTTTTTGTTCTGCACATAATCTTAACTTTCCTGGAACTACACCAGGCATTTTAATGCTAAAAAGCAAACCCAAAATCAGATCATTAGGACTGTCATGTTACCAGTTTTAGAGCTCTGGATGATCTTGTTCCTGTTTGGAGTATTTGCCTTGCTGTAAGGATACACAGGATCCCAGTGATGCTCATAGATAGAAGCAGAGAGGAAATGCTTTTAGAGCAGAGTTAGAGTCTGCCCTCAGCAGAATTTCTTTGGCCTCTCAGTAGTGGGACACACTCTTCCCACCCAGGTCCTGATGTCCTATGCAGAAGAGAAGATGAAGGGAATTGTTTGAGGTGTACAATTGTTCAATGTAGTTTTAAGTTGAAAGGCTCTCTGTACCTCAGCTGTCTCAATGGAAAAACCCTTTCATCTGAACTGGGGGCTCTCAGAGGACCCTGTGCTGGTGACCCATTCAGTCAAAACTGCCCCACTGCGACTGAAGTACCAAAGGTGGTTTCTGCACCTTGACTTAKTTTCACTTGTCAACATGAGATTCAATTAAATTATTATTCTGCTAGATGAGGCACAGTCTACCAAGCTGCCACTTGTCTTTAATCCAGTGCTTTTACTTGGCTTGTTGTGCCCTATTGCCTCCAATTCACAAGCTATTCATTGTGAATGCTAATAGTATTGGTAGTAACTTGGCATTTTGTTGGTWGTCTTGGAGCAGGAACACTTCAAGTTGGAGTTGTCACTAGACAATTCATACAACAAAATCACAATCCTGACCTGCAGCTGCAGGAGTAGCTGTCTCATGGTTTGTTGATTCCCAGAGAGGCAGATCTTGACTCCTCTCCTTACCAGTCCTTCCTTCTCTGCCCCTCCCTCCCTCTCTCTCTTTCCCTCCTGCCACATGGTCCCACCACCTGCCCTGCACCATCTTCTTTGCTCATCAGAACCTCCCTCCTTTTCTTTCAGCTTATTCACCCAGCAGAAAATCACCCTCTTTTAGCTGCATTCGTTTTCTGCCCGGTTGGCAYGCTGAATCAGTTCTCAGAGGAGCCTGGGGAGGGTGAGTGTGCTTGACAAGTGCCAGAAGTGYCTGGCTGGGAGCAGGGAGAGGAGAAGAGGGAAGGGAATGGGAGCAGGACCTTCCCTTGTTGGGGGCTGTGGACTGGCTGAGTGATTGGCTGATCCCATCATGCTGAAGCCACCAAAAATACAACGTCACTTTACTGGATCCAGTGATTGATTAGATAGCCTTCTCATACTTCTTTGTGGATATTCAAACTCACTGGTAACTCACATTATTAACCCTTCTAACAACAGCTTTTATTAGTAAAGAGAATAGTTGCAACTTATAGTTAGCAGTCTGGTCCTCCCAAAACAGAGTGGTAAGAAAAACAAAAATTAATAAAAAAGCTGATTCACTGAAATGAAACTCTGCAATTTAGGTCTTCCGTGCCCAGACTTTAATTTATGCCATGACACTTAGTTAGTGTGAAAATGTCCAATAGAGCCAAGGCTGTGTTCCTGCTTCAGCCCACCTTCCTGTAATGGGATTTTTGGCAGGGTAATTTGGCAGCCCTACCGTACTTGAAAAGCTGTTTTTTTTCTTGTGCTTTTTACACACCAGTACCCCTTTTTTGTTCAAATGAGATTTTCTTGAAGCCTGTAATAATTTAAACCAACCCTCAACTCATATTTGTCCAAACACATATTTTAGTGTGATGTTTAAAATGTTTGTGTAGGCGTGTTAATACCCATCACGTATTTGGGCTAAAAAGCAAACCACCAATTTAATATTGTTTCATTACTAGTATTTGATGTGTGACACAAATTCATGACTGGTTAATGAACAAATGTCAGCGTGGCACAACTATTTCTGTTACAGAGTAATCAGTGTCTCAATAAGGGTTTGTTAAAGCCAGGGTTTAATTGTTTTTCCTTCCCCAGCAGTTGAACTAAATGCAATTTACTGTCTTCTCACTTTTTTCTCATTCCTCCTGAAATTTCCCAGTGTTTTCCTTGCTGCATCTGTACTGGAAGCCATGAGCATCTCTTTACTATTATAATCCATGCAGCATGATAGATGCACTTGGATGATTTATATATAAATAAAACAAAAACTCTTTGCCCAGAGGAGCCCCCAATCAACTGTTTGAGTGCTGCAATAGCTATCACGTGGGTGGGATTGCTGTGTCCATGTGTTATCAACTTGAAAATTGTGGCTGAAAGCTTTAATTCTGCAGTCAGCTCTGCTAGTGAGGAATAGATTCAGGCCCCAGTCCTGCAGTTGGCTGTGCTGGCCAGGAGCCCAGTGCCTTTGCAGAGCCTGGCAGCGGGCATCACCAGCAGACAGGACGACGCAGTCAGGTCCTTCACTATTGGATTTTGCTTGTTAGTGCTGCAAATCAACCTTTTAAATTTTTTCCTGCCCTCTCTCTGCAGGAAGGGCTCTAAATTCTCATGTCTAATGGGCCATTCCTGTTTGTGGGGGAGACACGGACATTTTCTCTTGGGTAACACTATTCAGAATTCCTTGGTGCAAAACACTCTCACTGGCATGTTTTGCTGGTAACTGTGCAGTCCTCATTCAGGCAAAATTCCTGTTGTCTCCTCTGGGCATTTTGCCCAAGTAAGGAAACAGGATCCATTTTACAACRGTCTGGAAAAACAAGCGTCTTCCAGCTCTAGCCTGTTTCAAATAGTTCATTGGGTATGARCAGACATATGTGAATCTATATGGTTCAAAGACGTTAGCTGGTAGATTTTATGTAATTAAAATATAAAATATCAACAACACATACAGCTAAGAAAAACTAGCCTTTGATTTATGAGTCTTTGCTGGTATATTGAACAGTATGGCCCAATATACGTGACATGTATTGTAGTAATTATGTATTACAGGGTTATATAGCTTTTTTGAAACAGCAAAATGTAAAGTGTGTATTTAAAGCCTTTGGTCGCCTATTGGGAGCAACGTWAATTATGATTTGTGAATTATTTTCTGCATGAAATCACAATCTTTACAATAACAATATATAGATTATGAACTTCTCAGAAAACCTAATGCCTGTGGGTGATATTTTGGTTGTTTAAGCACTGTCATTCTGGCAGAGCATTAATTTAGATTTTCATGCTCTAGTCAGCACCTTGGATGTCCTTAGAGTTTTACACTTGGATTAAAAATACATTGAATTCATCAAGCATATTGTTAGCAAAATGAACTTGGGACTTCCCTGTTGCAAACCCAGTTTTATGATTTTCTGACTCTAAATGACCTAAGAGAAAACCAGACATATTTGCAATTTTTGCAGTATAAACCTTTTCTCCCCAGCCTTGTGCAGTTTTGAATCTCTGAAATAAACTGTGWAAATAGTTATTGGACTGGTTTCAATATTGAAAATTGATCCTATTCCTTCTCCAAATATGTCAATAGCAAGGCCACCACTTCCTAGAAATCATTAAACAGAGTAGATCAGATATGCAGCTGGTTCAATTCCAGATATGGACATTTGAAACATTTCTAAATGAATCTACAGAAGGAAGGTTCAAAGCTCACAAACCCAAGATCTGTCACCCACACATAAAATAATCCTAGCTACAAGCTGGGAAAGATCAGGATGCAAGAGAAATAAGGAAAATTTGCACCAAAGAACATTCTATTGTGGTACAAAAGAAATAAATCTTATATGTATGAAAATCATAAGCTTTAAGATTTGGAGAGAGTTGTGCAATTGACAATCAAATGGAGCTTAAAGGAAATTATGAGGTTTTACACTAAAGTCCTGAAATAAAGAAAGTAATATTTTACAGCAAAAAATTGCAAATGTCAAGATTAAATCATAAGACTTTGCACCATTGAGCTACTAGCTAGCTCTATAGCTTCTTCAGTTCTTAACACAGGGAAAGACCAACTTTCATGGTCAATAAAACTTAAGAACTTTAGAAATACATTTAGCGACGTAAATCATATATTTGTGACTTTTCCTCCTTCAATAGCTAATTATGGGGGAAAATGATTGAATATGAGAACACTGTGGCTGCTAGCCTATTCTTGCATTTGTTTTCAGGCTCATTTTTTAATCACTTTTGTTTGTTCCAGGGAAATGATACTAATTTCTCAATTTAAAAGGAGGTGGCTGCTGTAGATGAACAGAACAGGGTGGGTTTTTGTCAGTCTTAYCACGGCAGTGAGATCCTGAACAGATATACCTTGGAATGAGCAAGCCAAACCAGATTCAGAAGTGGAAAATCCAGAGCTCAAATGCATAAACTGCTTTTTCCAGTCCAAAGTTGGACAGGTGGCAACCCAGATTGAATCAGTAGTTGTGGGAATGATTTGATTCACAAACAGGGTTATAAAATTTTATATGGAGATGCCAGTGAAAGTCACAAGATCGTAGAGTAAAAGACCTTATTCACTTAAATTACCTGAATGGCTGTGAAGCATAAAGGAAATAAATTGAACAATATTGCCCATACTTAGTTTACAGGCATATGGTACGTAGCTTCACATGATATACCTGCTAACAGTGGGCATATTTGTGAATCCATAGAATAACGCAGATGCATACCCCCTTAATGATTCAAAGAAGGAAACAATTGCCTGTTCTGAGGCATATGAATCCACACTCATGGATTATGCATTTTACTACATAAGGAAGGCTTTTTTAGCTCAGAAACTTGTCTGCCTTTCCTTATGCAGTACCAGCTGGTCTAATATAATATTTTACTTTCCCTGACAAACCTTACTTCTTTACAGACACAATCACACATACATGTTGGGCATCTTTATAAGGAATGAATTTTGGAAGGTGTGGGGGCATTCAAAGGRGGATATGGATATCTGGAGGGGGAGCCTCTACCGGTACCTGGCAGTACAACACATGTGGTTCACATCTGGCATGAAAACGATTTTTTTTTATAACTAGCTCCACACCTGTACCATATGTAAATACATAAAACAACAAAATATTTCCATCCCTGTCTACCCAGCTGATGCATTGATCTCAGTGGATTCTGAGATATAAACTTCAATTTGGCCCCCAGTCACTTAGTGGACACTGCCACCAGCAGCTCTGACACCGGGTTATTTGTTGTTGCTGTTTGCTGTCCCTGTTTGCACATTAATCCAGTGACAATTAGGTGTCAGCGAGCGTTGTTTCTGCTCGCTGATAGCCTTGGGCTCTGCGCTTGAAGCCCTAATCAGGAGTGTAAACTCTGCTATATTTCAATTTGGAGAAGCGCTCTTCCGCTAAGAGGCCCCTGGCACTGCGATAAATAAAACGCCTATTTACTCTATTGCCACACTTAGACATCTAATGCACTTACTACCGGCCCCCTAATCATGGCCCACAGTTAAATCCGCCTATAAATCACTCCATTCTCATCCTGCAGATTAGTGAAGCCATTTTCCCCAAACCCCACAATGAGCACTGTTTCCTTTTCTTGTTAGTCAAAAGCGAGATGATTTTTATTAGGTTAAAGACAAGCTCACAGATGGTAAATCGTGTGGAGGGAAATAAGATGAAGAGTCCCGTGGCCCAGTGGGGATGGCAGGTGGGACAGGGCGGGCCAGGACTCTGCTAGGCATCATCCCACACCGGTGCATCACATCCCCAGCAGTGCATGATGGCACAGGTCCAGACCCAGGTGACATGGTGACATCTCTTCGTGCATTGCACAAAAAGGGAGCAGCCCACTGGTGTGATGAACGTGTCCGGCCTCAGCAGCCATCAGGGCAGGCAGAAGGGAAAAGGGGCTGTGGGGTATCTTTCCATTGTGCATCACCCACTGCTGGGTTTGTCTGCAGAGGATGTGCATGAACGGGGCTGGCACAGAGTAAGGGCTGGAGGAATAAACACGTGTTATCGATGCAGTCCCACCAGGAGCAGTCCAGCTTTATCCTCCACAGCACTGCTGTGCACAGTGGGAGCCAACACACACCGGTACAGAGYGTTTCATACAAACACCTGGATCTCCTTAAGAACAGCACCCAATCTCAATCCTTTATATACCTTCAGATAAGTAGCACTACCTTACAGCTGTTTGAGCAGAGCCAGGCACCTAATGTAGCTGTAATGAATAATATAATACATTTTGCATTTTTTTTCCAGTGGTTGCTAAGGAAGAGATTTTGGGTTTTTCAAAACAGGTTCTTTATTTTCAACTATTCACTGAATAATTTCTGTGAACAATTTTTAGACATATTCAGGTGAAGTTTGTCACAAATATCTGGTATTTTAAATTCTACCAGGGTTAATYGGTTGCATAGGTCACGTGTTTGTCTGCATATCTTTGACTGAAGGAGCACTGTGTTGAGATATCAGATTTTCTGTGCAATAACTATAATAAATTCAAAATTCATTATCCATAAATATTCTGTGACATTTGCTTAAAATTTTGGCACAAGCTCCTGCTAGCAGATCCCTGCATTAGGAGGACCACAGAAAGCAAGCAAAACAGAGAAGCAGAGCACAGCCTGATCAAAACCCTCAAAGCGATTCAAAGAAATCATTGGGGGATCCTTCTATTTTTACAGCATTATTCTGTTAACYGTGATATGTGGCAGAATCATGTCCCGTTTCTGGGTAGGGAAGCTTTCACAGTGCATGCTCACGCAAAAGCCATCCAGAGGGATGTCAGGGATGCACACCACTCCCAGAACACGATTTGCATCACCCGTGGATGGGCACCCAAAGGAGCCGTGGAGGGGGAGGCGGCAGCTGCTGCTGTGTGAGACCCCCCCACCCTGGGCTCTGCGACCCACCCCACCAGCACCGTCCCTGCTGCAGATCCACATCCACCAGGATCAAATTCAGCCCCTTCACTCAGCCTTCTCTCCCCGCTCCTTACTTTTCAGGTTCTAAACAGGAYGGATTGCGGTGAAGAGCTCGCTGTAATCTCTCTTTAACCATTTCCATATGACAACTGCTTTGGATCCCCCCAGCCGGATGAAAAGGCCAGAAGCCTTGGCTCTGCTGGGGGGGCTGCCCCTAGGGAAACATATGTAAACAAAGCCSAGCTCAGTAGCCTTTTGCACCTCTCTCTCTTTTCCCATTCTTGCTTGGATCTCAGGTGGAATTAAAGGGATTAAAGCTGAGCGTAAATGAGGCGAGTGTGTAAAATGACTCCTTTCTGAACCAAACGGCATGTTCCGTGCTGAGGAAATGAGATGCCCATTTAAATCTCATCCATCCACCGCCTGTGGCCACCACCATGTACCTGCCTACTTAGCCCAAGGGTTAATTAATTGAGGCTTCAATGCACTATTGCAAGAGCATTATTGCATTTGATACTCTACATCTGTGATTTAAAACTCTTTCAGTCCCTTGTCAGCAAGGGAGGGTTTTAACTAGGAAATTAGCATTCAGATAAGGGTACGCTCTATTTGCTTCTGAAAGGAAGGAAATATTAAGGATGCTGGTGCACAAACCAAGCTGTAATATCCTGTCCCATCCTAGAAAGGGCTCTTGGGCCCCACTTCCCAAGGGGACACTCTGTACAAGGGGAATAGAACATAGAAAAAAGGAATTACAATTTTCAGTTGAATTGTCATAAAATAGAAAACASACAGCCAAATGTAGTTTATTTTTCATAAACTTCTCCTTAGTCCATGATAATTACATGTTTCCTGTCTTGACACCTGGCTCATTTTAAATGCCCAATCACCCAGCCAGCTTATATCCATATTATATTTCAGGCTCCTCATGGAGTTCAAATACTAATATTACTCCCCATCCAGTTAAGAAGATGTTAATAACAACTTTGATTTCCCCTAAATAAGCAGAAAAATAATAATTCCTTACCTTCACATAATGTCCTTGCATTATACTCAATGGYATGTGTGTGTAATCCTCAATCACTGAAATGAAACACACATTTTCCAGCAATAAAACACAATAGTTTGGGATATGAAGTGACAAAGGAAGCAYCCAACTGAAACAAAAGGAAGAATTAAAGGTAGAAAGAATGCAATTTGCCCAACCTTGAGTCTAGCTACCAAACCTTAAAACTGTAAGAAAAGTGAAAGCCACGTATGAGCTATGGTGATTGACACAGCAGGTCACCTTGTTGCAAATTTCTCATTGTAAGAGGACTGCTGAGTTCATGTGGAGCTTCATTCCTGTCTGTTTTGGAAAGGGCCACTTGCATAAGAAGAATTTCAGAAATGGTCCCTAATGGGTTTAATCTAGAACCACAGCAAAATCASAGCATAATCCTGTCCTGTCTTTCCAGCCAGAGATAGAAACCTGKGAATGGGCTGGGCCAAGCAAGAGGCCTGGAGTGAGATGGACACAACCACCTGCTCCAGGGGATGGTCCATAAGGCATCGYGCCATGGAAAGATGGAGTTAGGAGACTCAGCAGGATGTTCCATCAGATAACTGATATTGCCATTTGCTGRTGTTGCAATGACTGATCTATTTTAAAGAGTGCATTCCCCCTCCAGGATGTCATGTCATTTTGTTGAAAACACAGGTCACGACTATGCCCTGCCCTTCCACTGTCCTCGAGGAATCCATGTGGCCGTGCA
>NW_026623263.1:2485375-2535555 GCF_030028575.1 Malurus melanocephalus
GGGTATCTAAAACAGGAGGTGCAGATTAACTTGTTCAGTTGAARCTACAGGGGGAATTTAGGAAGACAGAATGCAATCAGCCAGGACACTGAGGTTAACACAGTTAATCTTGTGGAAAGTGCAATGGGACCTTTAATAACTGCAACTGGTCAAGGCCTCAGTTTTATGTCTCATCCCGAGGATGGCACTTCCCAGTGTTTGGTGGTGCTGTTGTGGCTGGAGGAGGGGAAGAGTGCCACCTACTGCAACAACATCACCTCTCATAACACCTGGGCTCACCTGAAAAGTGTCACCAGCACTGTGGATTGTCTGAAAAATTGGAGTGCTAATAAGAGTTTTCACTGGTTTTCATCTATAGGTGGTTTGCTCTTCCTTAGGACCCTTTTTGTCCATTACCTATGATGACTGACCTTGGCAAAGAGCTGTTAGTTGGGGGATGGCCAGGCACTGTCTCCGAGGGCTAATCTATTATCCCACTGGGCATGGGGATGGGAGCAACTGGTGCTCTTTTTGACCAAGTCGTGTCACTTTTGTTTGAGCTTCTTGACTGACAGCTCTTGAGTACTTCACAGRGCTAATTGTCATCGACTTAAGAAGCTTGTTAGATGTTTGCACAAAGGTTTTCATCCTTTTTTACAATTAATCTTTGAACTACAGAGCTTAATAAGGCACTATGAACTTCACAGTGGTATTTTAACAAAGCWCTGAGATTGCCAGATGCAGTTCAGGTTTATGAACAATGACACAGGACTTTATTTAGCAGGAGGCAATCTATCCACTGTAAATCAAATATCTCTAAGCCAGCCTCAGAACAGTACWGGGCATAAATCAATGTGTTGTCAAGCAGGCCATATCTAGTCTGAAAGACATATGTCTGTTCTGTATCTTGCTTTGATCCGTGGGGCACTCACACTGTGTTGCTACAAAGAGCACTTCATGGGCCCAAACTCCTGTAATTACTGTATTCCTGGAACAGCTCTTCAAATTCTGTAAATACATGCATGTTTTCTGATACCCACTGGCAGTTTCTGAAATTCCACCCGCAGTGCAGAGGGTACCTGCAGAAATGTTTTGACGTGAGGAATACTGCAGAAGGCTTAAAAGCAGCAGGAACTCTGTGTGTTTACTCTCCTCAGACGCCGAGCAGATACCAGCTCTGGTGTGTGTCTCACGTATTTGTTGCAGACGTTAAAAAGAAGACATCTGGATTAAAACAAGAGGTGCGATTAAAAAAATTAGGAGTAAGGCCCGGTTCCACAAGGGTTTAAATATGCTCTCAATTTTGACAGAAAAAGAGGAGAAGATACTGAGGAAGCTCATGTTTTATTATTGCATGTTTAGATAAGTTGTAATTAGCAGAGAAGAAACTAAAATAGGTTATCAGATGAAGGTCTATAGCCTGTGGCTTTATCAAGCAAGGGGCAGGGAGGAAAGTACCTAATACTCCAGAGATTAAATGGTTTCATGAGAGCCACACCCCCGAAGTTGCCTTTTTAGAAAGTGTAATAGGACTTTTTCAGTTTCATAAAGTATCTTGATAACTGGAAAGTGCCAGTTAATGGTACAATGTTCCAACTATGAATTTTACAAAGATTAATCTACCCCTTTAGGATCCAAAGGAGCCAATCAAAGGCTGCCCAGTCTTCGATGTTTTACAGTCTCTGTGGGCACAAAGCTCAGCTGAAACTACCGTTCAACATCCTAAACTGTCATCTTCATCTTATTCTAGCATAAAAATACATATTTTTCCCCATAATAAAGATTTTTTATAATAGCAATAAAGTAACTCCAGAGAACATGGTTGTCTTGAGATAGCTTAACTGTGTGTGGTACCTCATAACACCCTGGGGACCCAGCCACCTCATAATAATCTCTTTCTTTACCATGCCTTGCTTAATTAGGGAGTGAAGCCAAAAGGTCAATGCAAGATAAAAATATAAATCTCAAAGTTTTCATGTGGACCCTAACTCCATATCATAAAATATATATAGTGCACTCATCACAAAGCTTAGTACATTAGCAGATAGAAAGTGTAATATGTTTTATGTTCTCAACATGTTAGTGTTTTAGTGAGACAACAAATAAAAGCCTTAGGTTCTTTGGTACAAAATTATGGTTTTCCWCTCCAAAGAATAATTACTAAGTTATTAATTTATTCCCTATATAAGAAATCTTCTTTAGCCTTATTCTTGTCTTTTACAAATACAACATATATGGTAAATATAATAGTTTTAAAGTATTTTGATGTACCTAGTGTTTCCTTTATTCACCCACATACACCAAATACTGTGCATACCACTCTGGAGAGACAGACAATATGGCACTACAGTCTTCGCATTGTTATTCTAGTTCTCCAATGAAAGCAAACAAAATATTATTTCCAGATCTTATTACCACATTTGAGTASTGATGTCATAATAAAGAACATGTTTTGGCTGTTTATCTTGCTGGTTCTTTTGTTATTTGCTGTGCTRCCTCCTGACTATAAAAATATGCCTGCATTCAAAACAGTATGTATTTCTGAGACAATCATATATATATTTAAACTGCAGTCGCAATTCTTAACCTGGTTTTATCACAAGTGACGGTTGCAAAACAGTAAATATTTCTTTAGCTTTGAGTGGCAGAGCATTCAGATTTCATTTATGGGTTCAATAATCAATGTAACAGTGCAATTCTGTAAGGGATCCAGTTATGTGTTTTTTCCCTTCTCTCATTGTCAGTAAATAAGAGGACAAGACCTGTGCCRGCCTGACTGATGTGTGATCAGCTGATCTGGCTTTAGCTCTCATGGATAATATAAGAACTACAATAATTTTTCTCCTTAACCTTAATCCCCTCTCTCTTTAAAATAGCAACAACTTTCTAACAAAGCATATTTACTCTCAGAATGCAGGTACATGATTTTTTTCTGGATATTCAATTGTGAAACATTTCTAATTTTCATTTTTTGCTGTGAGTGACACTCTATCAGAACCAGAACCAGCAGTGGTTTTCTTTGGCAGTATATTGAAGTGTGTAGCCATTTTACSGACTGGCTCTAAAATAAGAGAATGTACTTTCCCTTTTGGTTCAGTTACACGTTAAGGCATAAACAGCTACTTTGAAAATTTTTCTATAGGTTTTCCTGACAGCCAAAGTTAAGTTTATATGTTTGTTTCATATTATTCAGATATATCACTTACATAATGCTTTCCATAATAAGTTGTGGTTGAGGTACACCATTTTCGTATGAGTCAAAGAATGGGCAGTTCAAGAATCTATCACTATCCAGTCTAAAAGTTCCTTCGATTCAAAATCTTTAGATCTTTCATAACCAAATTCTTATTTGTATTCTCAAGCACAGTGGACTGCAATAACATAAGGGACCTCAGCTCTGAGCCAAAGGAGACCACATTCTGTTCCATCACCCTGTCTCCATTTCCATTCTGTGTTTTCTCTAAATTGCTATGCATTGTGATAATTATTTCTTGCAGAGTGGGCAACTGCTCCACTAGAAACTGAAATGGTGCTTCAAATGGTTTGGAAAAGGCCACCACTCTTTATTATCAGCTGCAGGGTTGGTAGCAGCAGAGAAGGCTAGCAGTTGCCAGCTGGAAGTCTGGAAACTCTCACGACTCTGGTACTCTCCATTCAAACCACAGAGTATTTCAGCCTTTGCCTGCAGGGCTGAAAAACTTTGAACACTTTAACACTGAAAAAATTTAAAAGTGTGTATCATGCACCTTCCATTCTCCTCGGTTTGTGCTCCGATGTGCTGACAAGCAGAAATATTCCACAAATGCTACGAAGAGGTTAAGAAAGATWCCTATAACTAAAATAAGAGGGTAGAAGACAGCTGGAAGGATTTTTTTTTTCTGTTTCCCAAAGAAATAAGATAAGACAGTAATGGTGCTGGAAAAGAAAAGCATCTAAAAATTACCATGAAACCCCTCAAGACACTTCAAGCACACACACAAACACACACATATCCATATGCACTTTTTGAAAGAAACTTTTATAAATGTGTGAACATCTCCCTGGATTTCAGCTGAGGGCAAACTGCTCCAGAATTTGACAGGATATTAGCCCATAAAATAATTTTTTTGTTATTTTATCCTCATCTCTTGTTTCAGAAAGAACAAAAACAACTAATAACATTGTTAAGCAGGAAAAAATGAAAGAACACGCCACACTAACACCAACATCCCTCTTCCCACACTCTGTTTTAAGGTGTTAGAAAAACAATTTCCATTATACTTTCCAAGTGGATCAAAATGTAATGTATTTTCTTCACACAGTTTTGCTTATCTACACAAGATCAAGAAGGYCTGAAGCATTGAGACCTAATACTGCTATGAGAGGAGTCATGACAGCACTTGCTCTGATGGCAGACTTAACATTTTTGATATCTGTTGAGGTGATGGCCCATCTGTGCCTCAAGTTTGCCCTGTTGTCCCTGAGTAATCCTAAAGATTCAGTGCATCTCCAAAGGGACAAGCTCTGGCACGGTTGTATCTGCTCCCTCCTTTTAAATGGACACACCTTTGAACTCAAACCATTACCTCCACAACCCCAAGTGTAAAGCCCATCATATAGGCCCTGTATGTGATAGATCATAGTCCTAATTTCAGTCAGCAGTGGCTTGTTAAACATTGTTTTCCAGAGTTTATTTACTCTTAGGTGTAGCTAAGAAGTTAGTTTTTCAATTGTGTTTCATGGGCAATGGAAACTGAGTCTCTGGGCTAATTAAAATCCTTTTTGTAATGCAGAGCAGAAGATGCAAAAAGGCCTCTGGGCTGGTTTGAAGGCCACTGATTTCTTGTGTAAGGATCTGATAGGGACCTCTTGTATGTTTAGCAGCATACTCATCAGGTAGAGGACATGAATTGTGTAAAACTTGCTTAAATAACATTTGAGTACAAAGAGCTGAAACAAAGTCAAAATATCCTATTAAACCTCATTTAAGAACAGCTTTAGCATTTGTGAACTGTAGGGCCTCATTAAAGCCACCATTCCTGGAATCCAGGCAAAACACTTCGCACAAGTCAATTGTTGTTTCTACAACTAATTATTTTTGTTTTCTAATATATGCCTTGTGCCATGAGCAAAGAGCAGATTTTTCCCCATTCCATTTAGCACAGCTTCAAATGCTTACAATAAAGGTGAGTGCATTTTACTGCTCTTTGGCTTCAGCTAATTTTGTTCTATAACAAAACCAATTAGACTGGTGTAGTCCCAATTTTTCCCCCTCATTTCCAGCTGCTGAACCTGAATCTCTCTCAAAAGTACTTTTTTCCTCAGCCACAATATTTTTTTAATGTCATAATCAATTGATTGTTGTTTGGTTTAAATAGAAGAGATGAGGAAGCAACGAAACGGGCAGCTTCAGAACAAAAATCGGAACATGAAGAGACACTTCAAGTCTTTGCTTTTCTACTGATGAGGCAATCTCTATTTATGAAAAATAAATTAATTCCCTGCTTATGTTTGCTGTTTTCCTAGTTATATGCATTTTCACCATTAATTAATGGAGAGATGAGAGACTGCAGAACAACAAGCCCTGTGCAATATGAATGGATGCTTGGGCTGACTGAATAGCTATTCTCCTTCAAGCATTGTTTTAGGTGGTGGCTGCATCAAGGATAAGACTCTTTCTCCCTTTTTTGTGGTACATCCCGAGCAGCCGCTAGAGATCYGGCCGTGCATCTGAATAAAGGGCAGAAATATTATCAACAAGCAAAACATTAGTATGGCAGATAATATAATTCTGTTTTGTACAGAAAAAGAAAACCCCTTGGTTTGCTTATTCGAACAAAACAATTCTCTATAAAGGCTGTGGGAGAGAGGCAAGCTCGTTCTAGCTGTCCAGCTCCAGCGCATGTTTACTGCAARTGGATATGTTGGACTACTCAATTGGGTTATTTACTGCCTTGAAATGTTTTCTCTTTGGGCTTTTGTCTASTTTAGATGTTCATTTTATAGTGTAAACAGGTGCTGTTTTATGTTTGTCTCATGTTAGAAGAGCAAGGGGTCAGAGAGAGACCATCTAGCCTTCTACCCCCCATGTGCATGTTGCATGCTAGYTACTTGCTACAGAATTAAACTCCATTTTTGGTAGATACTAAGCAAGATTCATCTATTTGTTTGGTTAAGACCTGGCTAAAAGGAGTAAGAAGCTACAGCATCTTCAGATTTCCCAACAAAACACAGTGAGATAACCAGAGGAGCAAAGACCCTCCATACTGTGCTACTCATGCTTTGTATGTTGAAGTCTTGTTAGGTTTTGAAAAAAAAWTTCCATATAATGAAGTCTAAAACACAATTGAGACCTTTAGAAATGACAAGAGTGTATCTAAAAACCTACTATTAATAATGATAAACAATATAACAATATATCCTAGCAGCAAAATGTAAGGAAGCATAAGCAGCCAGAGAAATTTCCTTAAAAATGTGAGGCTGCTTTAATCCACACAGGCTTGTAGCAGAGCTATGCAATAAAGCTAAGTCATGTGAATTTGTAGTTAAAAGATGAACCAATTAGAGACTGAATAATTTGTGATATAACTGATAATAGGTCAAAGCAAGGTTATTGCAGGAAATGGACTTGACTTTGCAAAGAACATTGGATATTTGCAGGGCCAGCGAAAACAGCTTCTCAAATTAAAGTGTTAGTAAGCAGTGAAAGAACAGAAGTGCATCTCATTAAACACAAAAATCACAGTGTATTAAGATATACAGTCCGAATACAGGACTACAAAATCAATATAATCAGGAGGGCAATATTCTGTGTATGTGATTTGAAAGAAATCATATGTTTAGTTTGCATTCAAATGTAGACTTTTCTTCAAAAAAGAAAAACGCTTTCATATGCATTTAGTATTTAAATAATGCAAAAATACAGAAGAAACAGGCCAAAATTATGGCTCACTTATTCTCAAAACATGCAAAATATCAAAGAAAATTATACTAAATGACCTTCAGCACAAGAGCAATATCTGCTGGTGGGCTTCCAGAAGTCTTCCTTGTGACAGGATTGTGTTGACAAGTCTATCATTTTCTCTGGTTTACTTCTCAGGAAGTGAGCAGCAGAGCACCTCTCTGGAGGAGTTTGGCATGAGATACATAAAAAAAGGGCCTCCACCTTCTTATGGAACCTGTTGTTTTTCTATCTGTTAAAAAACCCACCATGCCTCCCCGGGCTGTAGAGTTTACAAACAACTCAAGACAAAACCACTCCTGCCCATGAGATGACACAATGGAGGTTTAATATATAAGGAGACAGTATAACACATATAAAACATGATAACTTTTATTTAAAATTCCACAATAGCACTAAAAAAACCTTAAAATATATACACATACATCCAAATGTCAAAGTCACATTTATGTCACTCTTCTCATCTTCACTGTAAACACAAATGGTAAAACCATCCGTTCTCACACTAGGGCTGTGAGAAATATGTTTTCATATGGGAAACACAGAGATCTGTATAAATGTCATAGAGGTCTAAATAACACGTATTATCTTTTCTTTAAAAAGTAGACAGTGAAGACATTTCATTTCTGATTCAGATTTGTCTAATGACTAYTTTGAAAAGTTTTCTTGTTTTGCCTTTGGTCCTAAAGTTTCTTTTGTCATGTTTGGATACTGTGCCACTATGGTTTCTCCTCAGTCAGCTTGGCTCTTCCATATCTGTACTTGCAAGAGTGGAATTTCTGTGAAAACCCAAAGAAAACGTATGAATTTGTAGCAGGTGTGCAGGTGCATGAGAAAAAGCAAGAGCTTTCCAGCCACACTTCACTGGGTTTRTGTGACAAGTTTTTGGTAGCACAGGGTTACTGAGGTGGGTTCTGTGAGAAACTGCCAGAAGCTTCCCCTGTGTCYGAAAGAAGCAGTGCCAGCCAGCCGTAGGATGGATCTGTGCTGCCCAAGGCCAAACCCATCAGCAATGGCAGCAGCACCTCTGGAATAACCCACTGAAGGGGGGAAAAACCTGCACAAGAGCAACTGCAGCCCCAGAGAGGAGTGAGATTATGTGAGAGGAACTCKCTGCAGACACAAATATCAGTGGAGGAGGGGCAGGAGATGAGGCAGGYGCTAAAGTGGGGATTTTCCTGCAGCCGTGGTGCAGCCCATGGTGAGACAGCCATGCCCCGCAGCCCATGGAGGGTTATGGTGGAGCAGAGATCCATCTGAAGCCTGTGGAAGATCTCAGGCAGTGCTCTGAGGCAGGTCAGTGCCTCCAAAGCAGCCCATGGTGACCCCAGGGGTAGCCCACACCGGAGCAGGTTTGCTGGCAGAATGTGTGACCCCATGGAGACTCACACTGGAGCAGCCTATTCCTGAAGAACTTATTCCATGGAAGGGACCCACCCTGGAGCAGTTCATGAAGAACTGCAGAACATGGGAAGGACCCATAAAGGAGAAGTATGTGAAGGAATAACTCCCATGGGAATGATTCAACACTGGAGCAGGGGAAAAATGTACAGAGAAAGAAGCAAAGAAGCAACAAATTGTGTTGAACTCACTGCAGCCCCCATTTCTCATTCCCCTGTGCTGCTGGTGGGAAGGAGGAAGAGAAAAATGGGAATGAAGATGAACTCAGGAAGAAGGGAGGGATGGAAGAAGTCCTTAAAGATTTGGGGTTAATTCTTCTTGTATCATTATCCTACTTGGATTTGCTTAGCAATAAATTAATTTCCCCATCAAACCAGTGCCTATGACAGTGGCTGATCTCTCCCTGTCCTAATCCTGACCCACCTGGTGTCAACTCACTACCTAAATCCATTAAGTAATTTCAGCTGAAATAAAGCACCAAAGGGGAAGCAGCTTTCACTTTACAGCAACTTTYACTTCAAAGCACATGAAGAGAAAAGAAAGGACATATTTTCAATTAATACAACTGTACTATTCCCTTAAGGGTAAACCCAGATATTGCAGCACACTACCAGTCTCACCAGTGCTCACTATGTTTTTTTACATTCAGATGTTAGGAAGACGGCCAGTGAGGATTCTAGAAGCTTTGCACCGGCAATAGTTTTAATCTTTCCCTTTCCTTTGTCTTCTGCAAGTTGATCCAAGGAGTTGCCTTCAGAAGTGCAGCAGTGAAGTGAGACTTCCTGGAAAACTCTGCTCTGGAAAACAGGTATTAGAATGCCAGAAGGAAAAAAATGGTAAGAGAAGATGGATGAATGTGCTCAAATGTTACAAAATTGAAGGCAAAGATGAAGTCTTTGAGRAAAACACATTGTTAAAAACCAGCAACTTTTAAGGGTCAATGGAATTCAACATGAAACTTGTTCATGGTTAAAAGAAGTACTTTGAAAAAGGCAACGTAAGTGATGCTATCTGCCTSATTCTTTTAAAATAGAACAGATTAGTACTTTTTTTTTTTTTCTTGCAAATATACCAAATCCAGTGCTTGTTAAATAAACTGCAACATTTTGAGTGGAAAAATGCACAGAAAAGCTGAAGCCATCAAAATGGGTGCCAAGCGATAAAGAACTGCTTTGACAAGAGGGCCCTGAGAAAGGCAGGCAGAACAGATACATTGTCAAGAGAGATATGCTGGAAAGTAAGAAGAGTAAATACGTGAATTTGGAAAATGAGCAGTAGAGACRGTGTTATGCTATTTAATTGTTCTGTACAAAGATTTTACACCTCCTGAGAAGCATATATCTGTGGCAAGCAAAATAGGCAGATTTTTTGTTACAGAGAACCAGTGCAGAATTTTGTTCCTCCTCTGGAAAGGCAGGACCTGGCAGCACTTAGTGATATAAAAAACAGTGGCTGATGTGTAATACTTAGTGGCAATAATCTGAGTATCGGAAAGCAGGAAATCTCAATTCATAATATATGCAACTCCACATCTTCATAATTGTGTGTTTAACCACTTCACAGACCAGAGAAAAAGAAAGGCAGACATTTGGCCAGAATATGAGATCACAAAAAAGAGCAAAGCAGAAAGCAACTGAACAAACTGTTTTGTTTTTTTTTGTTCCCTAGTGTAGTCCAAGTATATAAACTTAATCAAGGAGTACATAGGATGAAAGATCAACTAGATTTTAAATATTCCTTACACATTCACAGAAAACAAAGGACTGRAAATCATCTTGTCTGTGTCCTAAAGCTGACTGTATGCCCACCTGACAGATCCTTTACTTGTAATGATTTCTAGTTCTGGAGCTTCTACATCTCCAGYCAGCCTGTTCTGCAACTGCACTGTCCCTAGTGTCAGATAACTTTCCTGTGCCTAAACTCYTGTGCCTAAACTCCTTTCCTGTGCTATGTTGCTTCCTATCCATCATGGACAACAGGAACACAATTCAATCACCTTCCCAAGGGTGTTTTAGGTATTGTAACAACCGTTTGTTATCTAAAGGCTGTTACATTATCCTCCATAAGGAGTGGTATATTACTGTTTCTGAAAATGTACCCATAAACTTTTTCTGTGGAATGCTGTTCTCCATTTGTCAGTTCTGGCTCCTGGTATCACTTTAGATGCATATCAGTCACATCTTCCAAATTACTTTTAAAATAATAGGGGCTTAATTTTAAAAGCAGAACAGTAGCAAACATCTCCAGAGTAGTATTTAATATTTTTCTTGCCTCTGTTGTCCCAGATATGTACATTGTGCAAGATGCTGTTTCAGGATGTCTGCCACATGATGGCTACAGTAACATTCAAGATGGCATCTAGAACACAATGTTTCAATATATCAGTTTTGGAAAGTTTCTGCTATTTCTAGATGAGCTMCTTGCCCCCTAATTTTGTTTGGGCGTTGCTTGTGCCTGTGACCCAGGAAGATGGTACTTGACTTGCCACAATACCACAGTTGACTTTCATTTAAAGTTTTCAGCATATTCTTACAGCCATTTCTAGATGTATTTCTGTTGAAGAAAGACTGGTCTTTGGGTGCTTGCCAACGGAAACAATGGAGAAGCCTTTCTTTTTCTTTTCTTTTAATTTGAGTTGAAAGCAGCCTGATAAAATGCAGTTTCTGCAATTTGTTGAAATATTAAACTAAGCAGGAATTATTAATCATTCTAAACAAGGGAAYGTACAGGTTTCTTCTCTTGGTCTCACTCAACTTCAACTGCCCTCTTTGAATTAATGCCCAAAGACAATTATTATTTATATCACAGCAACACCTAGAGGTTCCTACTGAAATCTGAGTGCCCTTGCACAAAGTACAGAAAGGCGAGACCCAACCTGTGTCTGCAATCCAAAGTGGTGAGCAAAAGAAGAGCAGGGGAAGCAGCAGGAGCCAGGACAAAAGAATGCAGCCATCCTCACAAAGGTCATCGTGCTGGGATGCACCTTTGGCACCTGAGGGGCAGCCCAAACGTTTCACCACCCTGCTCCCAGAGATCGTAACCGAAACCAGATGGATGCCACTACTGCCCTGGTTCCAGGATCCAAACTGCAGGGAACAGAGTGCTGAGGCAGTCCCTGCAGTCACCAGTGGAAGAAAAGCACCTTTTAAGGCAAACACATCCAAGACCCAACCCTATCTACATCCCAGGGGGATTTCTGAGTCTAGGGCAGTGCTGGAAGGAGTGTGAGGAAGGACAATGTGAGGAAGCAGTGGTTTATGCTTACCAGAATGTTTGGCAACAGCTCTACTTCCGCTGTGTAGTTTTGGAACTAACAAATGTTTTGGGACTGACAAAGGGAAAAATCTCTGGGCTCACTTTCTCYTACTCCACTTGGGGTTAAACAGGGCTACAAAATGTTCCAAGGTTTGGAAATCACCCAGCAGTGTTCGTTCATTTTTGGCTCCAGGCTTTTATTAGTGGAGAGAGCTTTACTTCTGAGGTTAAATCACTAGCTGGAGAGGACAAGAGCAGACAAAAGGCAAGGGGTGCCACATCCAACCTGCAAGCTGGATGTGTAACGAGAATGATTTGGAAATACTGCAAAGAACAAACTGATCCTGGTGGTAGTGTCAATAGCCTCCCCTGTGAGCACTAATTATATTATTACAGAAACAGACTAACACAAAACTAAAGCACAAAAACATACATTTAAGATCTGGCCAGATGCCAGAKTGCTCAAGGTACATTCTTCATTCCAGCAGTATGACATGGTGTCACTTGTCTTGCTGGACTGCATAGGAGCACTGATCACCAACCTGCRTTCTGCTGTGGTCCATGCCATAAAAACAAAGAAGGCAAACACACCACCTGCCCCCAAAGAGATTACATTGTACATGCAGGATCAAAGGGGTACGGGGCAGCCTGAGGTGGTGTACCCCAGTGAGATGGGTATTTGTACCCAGATATCCATGGTCTGGCTATTATAAAAGCACAGAACTTTGAAGAAAGGTTTYGAGGGAGAACAGCATGACTTTAGTGGTGTTTCCAGTAACACTGTCATTAAGGAGGCATATAGATTTTTTTAGTTATTTCTCTTTCTGCCTGCAATCCTTTTACTTCATATCTACCACGTATGTTCCCTTCAGCAGGTGAAATGCTCCAACCCAAATACATTGCAATGTATTGTAGAGAAAGATGTCACTCAGATAAGCATCAATAGCTGCTTGTGAGCAAGCAGGAACATTACAAACAATATATCAGCCCCTTACTTGACGTTTCAGGCTTAAATAAATAACCTCTTCCACTTCCTGGATTGCAAATAGCAAGTATTTGGTAATAGTACTTAAKCAATTCACAAAACAGGGAGGAAGGGAAAGAACACCCACTGTATTTTTGGTGAATCAGATGATGCTGGAGAACATGTTTGTGCATGTGAGGGGAGCAGGGAGCATGGGGCCAGAGCCACATGGAGGGGATTTGTATGCAATGGGAATAAATCTGTGAAAACGTGTAAGTGGAGCTGCAGAAGGAAATCTGCAGCCGCCTGAGCCAGGCGCTTGAATGGCAGAGAGGATGGAGGCTATTTGAATACTGATGTGGCCCTCACTTTCTTCCATTTCCATTAATGACATGCTCATCAAGGGCAAACAATGGGACCGGCTGCCTGCGCCTGTCACACTGTGTGGGTGCTGGGAATGCCAGGCTGTCATCCCGGGGCTGCATTTAGAGACCTGCACGCTAATAAGAAGTGCTCTGTGCCGTCAATGCAGACAGGTGCTTCCGAGGCTGGGACATGCTCCATTCCCTTCCCCTGAAACCCTCCTCTCCCGGCCCCCTGACAGACACCATGAAATGCACAAATTAACAGCCCCATCATGTTGGGCTGCTGCTGCCTGCGGTGAAAGCAGAAAATCAAGTTGTCACCCAGGGTGCAGTGATAAAGCCACAGCCTCATTTCTCTGTTGGTGCCCTATAATAGCAAATGCCAGACAGCTGGATAGATTGGGAGGTTTTAGATTAGGGTCCTGATGCACTTTGGCCACTGAATTAGCAGTTGCTGTTTTCATGCAGATTATTTGTGTGCAAAGCAAACATCTGGAGAAAGCAAAGGCTACAGGGTCAGATATTCGATGCTTCTTTCCCCTAATGAAGCAGAAATAACAGAAATTCTACAGTGCATTTGAAAAAAAATTCCTCTCCCCCATCAATGAAAAAGGAAAACCCTTCCTGGATCTGCCTGTAGAGACCTTAAATGCTCAAGGCTATGTTTGCAAGCATTTGCACAAAGACAAACTGAACAAGACTCTCAGACAAGAATGTGCCTAATTTTAGAAAAAGAGTGGGTGGAGAAAAGTCACAGCAAGTGTCTCTGGGAAGGCAAAAGGAAGGGTGAACTCTCTGAAACATTTTTATTTCCTTAGCCCAGCATTCCKCTTTGGCAGCAGGCTCTTCCCAAAGTCACCCACTGCAAGCCATCCAAGACCCCCTGCAATAAGAGGATTTGGCCTTTTAAACACCAGTGTCTCAGCCAGAGTTGAGAAACAATGTGCAAAGCTCAGAATCCAAAGTGGGGCCACGGCCACCCCGAAACTCCAGTTGCCTCCTCACAAAGGCAGGCATTGGATSTTCTGAATAAAATACAAATACAAAATGGAACCAAAGAGTGCCATTGACGAGGAAAGTGGTGTGGACAGAGACTGGTCACACAAACACTTGCCCCACAGCAGGGACTGCACCAGCAGTAAGGAGCAGAGGGGCCCTGAGCCCTTCAGACTCCAAGGAGTTTAATGACATAACGGCCTGAGAACTTCAACATAAAACAGGAAGAGCAACTAACGAAACTTACAACATAAAACCCCCCTCCTGTCATTTTTATAGTAATAGTAAAACACTTTATTGAATTTATGAGCTACATAATGACTATGAAGAATGTAACTTGAATTAGAACCAACTCAGAAGTATAATATCAACTATAAACCCTTTTCTATTACCCCATCTCTTTATCATCATCCTATCTGGCTCTTTTTAAACCAAGGAATATTGCTTTCTTCAAAATTTAGTCTGAGATCCATCTCCTAACTTCTCAATAAATCAAGATAACCCCAAGCATCTGTAACAGACACAGAGCCAAAAAATCAAGACATGGCCAAGGTACAGATTTAATAGCTAGTTAGGAAATCACTGTAAAACAAAAAAAAAAGCAAGCAACATTTCTATGAAGGCTGTGCCTGGGAGGACATGGAGGAACATCCTGAACCCTGCAGATTTTTGTTGTGAAGATGTGTAGCAAGGCTCAGCACAACAGTACTAGATGGTTCAGGCCCCATAATGCAAGTCATCATTACAGACCTTTGAAAAAAAAAGCACAGCCCATGAGTGCAATCCCTGAGCAGTTTGGAAGTCCATTTAGGAGCAGAAGCATTAGCAGGACTTTGTAGCACCCTCTCCAGAGCCCTTTCATACCCCGGGTTTGACATGAACGATAAAATCTGCGTAAAGCTGGAGAATGCATTGAGGGGCTGTTTATATCCAGATCCATTATTTTTGCAGAGGAGTTTGTAAATGAATGATTGCGGGGGAGGGAAATGTACGTAACACAGCTAAAGCAGCATGTTTTACTGTGTTTTCTGATTCCATTTTACTTCTTTAGTCTCTCCAGTCCCCAAGGATTTTTCTGAAGGGCCGATAAAATAAAATGGGTGAAACAAAGCCATAAGCCAGTTAAGTCTGAAAGACATGTCATCTCATCTAAAAAGAAGAAACGGACCATTTCCATGCCTAGGGCTGACAGCAACGCCTGAGCTAGCAATAGCGCTATTCCGTTTGATTTATAGAATAATGGGGTGACAAATGATGACAAAAATAAACTTTTACTGCACTGAACTGCTCCTTTATTTATGAAATTTGGCCAAGTAGTGAAATCTTTTATCTGCAAGTTGTAACATGGAGTGGAAACGAGCGATTATGGTGTGGTAATAGTAATCCAGTGATGGAGGCCGAGTCAGTCGGAAATGGATTGAGGTAAAATAACTACTGCACCATGATAAATGTGAACAGCGCTTTGCTGACAGATGATCTAACAGGTGTTCATAACAACTATATAAGAGGATTTATTTATGACTAGCCACAGCCGCAGCACTGTAAATCAACTCCAGCAGCTGCACACCACTGAAACCAAGTCCCTGATGGAGAAACAGTGCAAGAACCCAAAAGAACACAATTCACTCCAGAATCTTAATCATCAAATAACATGTTTTTTCAAGCAATTACACCACAGTGCAGAAATCAGAATGACTTTCAATTATGTGAAGCTGAGCCACCAACTAACTTTGCCCAAACCCAGGCACAGGCAGAGGCCCACATTTGTTTTWGGTCTCAGTATCAAAGCATTGCCCTTTTTGTTTTCTGATAAAAGCAGCCACTTGGGCGCTGTTCTAGCATGGTGCTKAAACACCCATAGTAAAGGTGAGAGGAAAAGAAAGGGACTACACCTTGCCTCACCCTCCTAGCTGTGTCAAATCCAAGTGTCTGTAGGGATACACTCCAAACCATATCAATGAAATTATCTGATTGCCAAAATCAACCCCAMATCCCACCAAAGCACTGCTGCCTCACAGAAAAGATTATGAGGTTTTTAAACCCAAATAATCCTGCTGGTTTGCTTTTGGGGGTACATCTGCAAACACATAGGAGGACATCTGAGGGAGAAATTATTGGTAGGTACCAAATGGGATGGGTTCCTCTATTTTTGACAGCATTGAAAAAAAAAAGTCTAAACACTTAATTGGTGTTTCTTTCTTCTCCTTCCCTATTAACTGACATTTCAGAGTGATACCATTCACTTTTCAAACAGGATTCAGCAAGTGCTAGCACATTGTGCACTGCCGGYGCATGCAGAGAGCAACCAGGTGCCTAAAAATCCTCACATCAACATACAACATTATGTAAAAGCAAATGAAAATTACAGGAGATAACACTACAGGATCAAATTATTCCATGCGTTAAGCACTGTTAAAAAGAGAGGGAAGTGCCCCACTGCAGCAAGGCACCCTCTTACATACAAGCAATTCCCTAGGCACAGTTTAAGAGATCAGAGAGTCTGCAGCGACCCAGGGCAGAGCCAGCTACCCCTTGTAGAGCTGAAGCTGGGTCTGTCAGGGTCTCTGAGAGGCCTCAGACAGGCAAAGGCTGCTCAGCCTACAATTCCCCCCAGCAGGTGTKGTACAGGAGAGCTGATGCTGCCTCTCCAACAGGTCCTGCCGTCCCTGCACGTCCCTTGCCTGCCCTATTCCAGGTGCTGGGCTTAGGCTGCCGCTGTGAGCTGGAGCTGGCACATGTCCCTGGTCCAAGGCAGGAGGGCTGCAGGCTCCAAGGTGCTCCCTCACCCTCCTACCCTTTGCTGTGGCTGGCGGCTGAACGCCTGCCAGTCGTGGCTGCTACAAAAGAAGGTCCTTCCCCAGCTTCCCACCACATTTCCAGTCCACCAGTGTTTTCATASAACAGGAAGGTGTCCAGGACCCAAGTCTGCCAACAGCTCTTGCTCTTTCCTGAACAAGAAGGATGACTTGTCAGTTGGTCCTGCAAGGCTTAGTCAAAATCTTTCCCACCAAGGAGAAAAAACAGGTGTGGGTTGAACCAGAGCAGTGAATGAAGGTGTGAATAGMAACTCCATGAAATGCTGCCAAGGGCAGAATCATCTTCCCTCTCCTCTGAAAGCCATGACTTGAAAGGTGGGCAAAGGAGGAGGCAAGTCACCAGGAGCAGGATGAGAGCAGGCTGGGACTTGGAGGGGACTGGAAAAGGAGAGGTGGGAGCCAGCAAAACCTCACCTCTTACTCCTTAAACCAGACCTTGATACAACTGCTACCCATCTTAGCAAAACTTTTGCCCTGTCCCCTATGCATGTATGAAAAGTGGAGTTTAAAATAATACTATTTGAAAAGATCATAGAATATTTTGTGTTGGAAGGGACTTTTAAGACCATCTGTTCCAAGCCCCCACTAAGGGCAGGGATGTCCCTCACCAYACCAGGCCACTCGAAGYCCATCCAATCTGGCCTTCARCACTTCCAGGGATGGCACATTCACAACCTCTCTGGGCAATGYGAATCTTGCCTCCCTGGCAAGATAAATGCATATGCACCAGAATGTACACGACAATTCAAGTGGATCAGGATTTGCAACAGCGTGGTCACAGCAGGGGCTCAGAGTTAGCAGCCATTGAACAGCAGTTCACCTTGCACCTTCTGAGGCAAAACCAGTTACCTRTGGGACTGGAAATGCAGTGGCATTCACCATCTTTTTCTCTTCCAAACAGATTCACTGGACTGTGCTACATAAAACACAACTCTACCAGCTAAGAGGAAAAGAGCAGAATTATAGCTTTTATCACAAAGGTTTGTGAACAAAGGCTCTTATCAGCAATCAAACCACATGTGTAAACAGAGTAAAGCATGGTTTCTGCACCACGAAACATTTAATGTAACACGTAAGTGTTAAACAACTGTACACTTTATTTTAAAACAAACAAAAACGTGTGGAARGGGAGTAAAGGAATTGTCAGAAAACGAAGGGAACAGAGTCCAATCCTCATGTGCTTGTTTCATCCACATACTGTTAGGTGAGGGCTTGGGAATATKTAACTCACCTGTACATTGCTTACCAGAAACCATGTTAGAGCATTAACGGCTAAGTTAAAATTAATTCAAGCATATAAGATATTGTATACAAAACTAGGCAATTCASTAATTGAATATTAAAAAAAAATAGAATTAACACTACTTATGGTAATGGACAATTGCAAAGCAAAGTCTGCAAAAGTATTTAATCCTATCACCAAATATCAGTAATTAGCCCAAAGGCTCAGATGAAGGGAATTTAGAGACCTTGGGGTTTTGTGTCCTATCCAAAATATATCTGTATATTTCTTTGCTAATGTACATTTCCAGTTTTCTTCCACATCATACTATATTGTGACAGTGAATGACCAGAACTTGAGTACATGTTGTGTTTGAAAAATGGGAGAAAAAAAGTAAATGCCTTCCTCCAATTTATATCTATTGCTTTGGAAATGTTGCAAAATGTCACCTTGTTCCTGAGTTAGTAGAAAAGATCATCAGAAAAACTCAATTTATCTTTTCTATGTAATTCATTATTTCTCACACTGTATCATGTCCCTGTTTTAAAAACATTTCCAATATTTCCACTATCCTTTCACGTACTATTCTATTTATATCTTCCATTATTTTGTCCCTAGCTCCAGGCTCATTTTTATTTCTGCTATTTTTCTTTAGAAATTAATTATTAGAATTAAAACAGGGTATGAAGGGAAAAAATACATTATCCTTTTATACAACATCATAAAATGTCAAAGGAAAATAAGCGGAAAAAATTACATTGTTTTTACTGTCAAGCATCAAGCCCATGTTTCTATTCTGCCATCAACAGCAACAAAACAATTCTTTCTTGCACCCTATTCTTCCAAAATGGTTTATTTTGGAATAACTGAATTTCAAAGGTCAGTTGTTAAAAGAAAAAAAAAAAAAAGAAACCCCTTACTAATCACCAAGGTGAATATGTGTGTGTCTGTAGAAACAACCAGGTGGCGAAGAAAAGGTGAACTATTGATCTCTCACTAGACACAATGATTTTGTAGTCTTTCTGTGATTCAGTATCTTCAGCATGATTGAAGTTRATAAAATGATACCCCAATTTCCTCTTTAAGGTAACAAACATGAGTTGGTCATAGTTGTTTTTCCTGTGTTTCCACAGGGGCTGCCGCATTTGGAATCTTGCTCCTCCTTACTACCTGGTCACTTGTTATGTTTGAAACCTCAGCTCTTACTCCTTAAACCAGACCTTGATACAACTGCTACTCATCTTAGCAAAACCCACCTCACCACCCTGGCAGTTCTGTGCTTTAGCCTTGCTCCTGTGTCCCAAACTGTGCAGGCAGCTATATTCCAAGGCTTGGATCCTTGCTGAAGCCAGGTGGCTCTCAGTGTGCAGCTCCTGACTGAACAGCCACCTGCAGAAGTAGGAGCTGCTGCTACCTGGTTCAAGTAAACCACAACAAAGTGAATTTTAGATTGCAATTTAGATTATGCATYAACCCTTAAGATTCCCATACAAATGATGAAAAATGTGGAAGAAAATGAGTAAAAATTATAAATGGCAAAGCAAGTATTGTTAAATACTGCTACTGGCTGAATTATAACCAAGGGCAACTTGCAGTGTTAATGCAAGACAAGTAAATGTGCTTCTGGTTAGATTCCTGAAGAGCAGAGATTTAACACATGCCGAGATACACTGCCATTTAAACATCTATCCTTAAATAAACTTTATCTCCAAATTGCTATTTGAGGAAGGCAGGATTAATTTTCAAATCACAATTATCATGCTGGCCTGACAGAGGCACATGAGGTATGCTGCCTATCAGGGACTAAGATCTGTGAGGCTGCCAAGAGGGCACCTCAAGGGCATGGACCATGCGGCTACAAATGAAACCACWAGCTAAAAAAGAGGCAGTGTGAAGAGCTATCTCTGAAGAAAACCCATGAGCAGGTGAAAAGCCTGTGAGTGAGAGTCAGAGAYCGAGGCAGCAAAGGGAATTTGTGGCTGGGTGTCTGCTGTGGTCGGCTGGCCAAGGGGAGCCCATTGACAGAACCTTCCTGCTCCAGCCACAGGAGGCATCGCCCCCACAGGGTCTTGTCCTGCTGGGGGAACCCAAACAACCCCATAACTGTTGGGAAAATAGCTCAGAGAGCTGTGGGCAATCCAAGAGACTCTTGGAATGCATGGAGGAGAACTTTCTGAGCCAGGTGATAGACAGCCCTGCCTGAGGGAAGGTGTTACTGGATCTGTTGGTCAGCAGAGCACGTGAGCTCAACTGGGACATCAAGATTGGAGGCAGCCTGGGCTGCAGGGATCATGCACTGGTGGAGTGTGCAATTCTGAGGGTTACGGGGCAGGTAAGGAATAAAAGCCAGGCTCTTGAACTTCAGGAAAGCAGACTTCCAGCTTTTTGGGAACGTGTCAGTAGGATCCCCTAACAGACTGCCCTCAGGGACAAGGGAGTGGAAGAGAGCTGGCAGATCTTTGAGGAACTCTTCCACAGAGCACARGAGCTGGCAATCCCCAGGAGCAAGGAATCAGGCAAGGAAGGCAAGATACAGGAAGTCTGTCTTAATGACCAGTGTTATTTAATATYTTCATTAATAACATAGASAGAGGGATTAAGTGCACCCTCAGTAAATTTGCAGATSACCCCAAGCTGAATGTACCTGATACCATTCAGAGGGACTTTGACAAACTTTAGGAGAGGGCCTACAGGAATCTCATGAGGTTTAACAAGCCAAGTGCAAGRTGCTGCACCTGGGTCAGAACAACCCTGGTATCAACAGAGGCTGGGGRTGAACAGATYASAGCAGCCCTGCTGAGAAGGACCTGGGGTGTGGTTGGGTGAGAGGCTGGACRTGACCCAGCCATGAGCACTCCCAGCCCAGAGAGCCAAACGTGTCCTGGGCTGCATCCAGAGCAGCGTGGGCAGCAGGGCCAGGGAGGGGATTGTGCCCCTCTGCTCCGCTCTGCTGAGACCCCACCTGCAGGGCTGCATCCAGCTCTGGGGGTCCCTGCACAGGAAGGACATGAAACTGCTGGAGTGAGTCCACAGGAGGCCAACAAGACGAGCAGATGGATGGAGCAAAGGGGAAAGTCTGAGAGAACTGGGATAGTTCAGTCTGGAGAAGGTAAGACTATTTACAATGGCATGCAGTGACAGGACAAGGGGAATGCRTTTAAACCAAAGGAGGGTAGGTTCACATCAAGTATTAGGACGGAATTCTTTACTGTGAGTGTGGTGAGACACAGGCTGCCCAGAGAAATTGTGGGCATCCCATCCCTGGATATACTCAAAGCCATTCAGTAAGGCTCTGAACAACCTGGTCTAATGAAATGTATTCTATTCCATAGCAAGTGAGTTGAAAATAGATGATTTTCAGGGTTCCCTTCCAACCCAAACCTTTCTATGATTCTACGGTCAGTCAAAGACTAGCACCAAGAATTACTGAACCACTGGAGTGTTGAAAAATGTTAATTACTACCAGGAACTCCCCAATTTCCTTATTTTACACGTTTCTGCGCTTCACTGCTAAAAGTACTCTAAAGAGGCAGCAAATACTCAGCAATGTCTGTGACTTCCACAGAATTATAATTTTTTTTTTTTTATTTATACTGTCATATGAGAAGCAATTATTCTTTGTTTTCTTATTTGCAAACATGGCCAAGGCTTTTACAGTTCAGACTTTTCTCAAGAAGCATGCTTCTGCACCTTTCCCTCACCATCTTCTCACTGGGTCTTAATATTAAAGACCATTAATATACAGACCATTCTGCAGTTTCTCTGAGATGACAGTAATTTCTACAATGATTCATTTTTTAATCTGTTTAAGTAGCTTTTATATCACAGTTGAAAAGTAATTCAATAGCAAACTTATTGCAGGATTAGAACTTCGGAAAATAATGTGAATGTTGATTAAGAACATGTACCTTCCTCTTGAGAGCAAAAGATTCCTGTTTCTTTTTCCGAGAAGTACCAGGATCCAAAACGAAACTCTAGAACTACATTTCTCACAGAAGCACAGCATAAATGCCTTAAAAATCTCACCTCTCTTATGATTTGCCAATAAGCTCTGCTTCACACTGGAACCTCTTTTTAGCTCTACCAAATTTTACTGGAAAATTTTAGAAGAATTCAGTGTGAAGTAATGCAACATTTTTGAAGAAGTAGCATTTTGTATCATCGTAAACCAGAACAGCACTAGTTAGCATTTAAGGACCATGCAAGCATCCTGGTGACAGAAGAAGGTGACACATTTTCAAATATCTTCTCTGTAGCAAAGGCATGAGTGACTAGGAAAAAAACATTTTGGAAATAAGGAGAACTGATGAGAAATGAAAATGTTCAGCATCTCCCCTCCTGCCATGTGATCAGACTGTGAAGGGAAGGTCAAAATCCGTGACCCAACCAACAGAAAACTAGGTGCACCACGTGTTGCAAGGCAGTTGGTCTTATCAGGCCTAGTTCCATTGATATGGCTATGACTTTACCTTAAGCCATCATTTATACAAAGCTGGGAGACATTTTAATCTACTTTAAAAAATAAATCTGAAATAAAGACATGAACTATCCATTAAGCTAGATGACAGCATTTGCCACAATAGTCTAATAATCAGTATATAATTTAATACTGATTTGAACAGTTGAACCAGTAATTTTTGAGTAGGCCAATTTGAAAAGAGGCAGTTGCTGGCTTTGTTTATTAACAAAAACTGTATAGTAGGCAATTATCACAGGAGCACAACACTGGCCACTTTCACAAGAAGAGTTTGCTGATGCATATGTAGTGTCCACCTTGTTTGTATTTACTTTGTTAACCAGGTGTATATAATGCTGGCACGTCTTTTATCAGTTTTCCACGAAAACAAGAAAGAGGGAGCCTCTGTTCATAGGCACTACTTTATTAGCATCTTAACAATATTTGAGAAAATGACAGTAGGTAGGAACAATGTTCGCAAGAGACGAGTTCAGGTTTACAAGCATTTCTAGAAAGCAAACACCATTTTGCTGTGCTTATTATGTTTTTACACTTACATCAGAAATTCTCTCGGAACCACATACTTGTGTATGTTGCTGGAGCCCACCTGCCATCTGAACTCAGTTTTCAAGCAGTTTGATTTCCCTTGAACTTTATTACCTAGTATTTGTCCACTATGGGGCTAGGGGGAGACTGATGGGGAAGGAAGGTGGAGGGGGAAGGGAGGAGAGAGGGAAGGACTAGGGTAGAACAAATGGGAAATACATTTATAAGCGCAGATAACTGACAGTAAAATATATGTTCTTTGGTTAGCAAGCAGAAAAAAAGGAAAGGACTTGCATACATGATAGATACACACTAGCATTCTAAAGCAGAAGACAAGAATGTCAAGAGTGTATTCTTTCCCCACTGCCAGATGGAAGGGCTATTATTATAAATGAAAGGCAGCAGTAGTGGATGCCAGGCACTTTTGTTGTGTGCCAGATTCTGAAGTCCAGATGTAAGCAGGTTACCCCTGGGACAGGACAGGCTTCAGCTCCCGCAGCAGAACAGAACCAATCACGGTTTTCTCGGTATTTATGATGAGCTGTGCTGTAGAGCCCTCCTTCAGCTCCACTGTGACTAGCATCAGTGACCCACTGTGCACAGTCTTAGCTGCAAACCTGGAGGGAAAAGGAAAAATAAAAAAAAAAAAAGAGAAAAATCACTGAGGATCTTAAGGATCTTAAGGACTGCCAATGTTTCTTTCCGCATGAGTTAAATGAGCTCAAATATAATACAATACTTCTAAATTCATTAATGAATTTCAGGGGATAAATCATAAAACCTCCCATAAATTCTTCAAACATAATTTGTGCAGCATTGTGCAAATATTTTTGCATTTTAGAACGACAAAGAACTATCATTTTATGTGTTTAGTAGCACAAACTAAATTTTATTTAAGCAGTATTTTAATGCAAATACTAATTTTGTTTAGTAGTACAAACTAAATTTTRAGTAATTTTTTAAGGTAAATACTGATTCCTCAGTTCACCTACAATATTTATGTACACCAACCACCTGACTACAGCCATAGAGAATTTTCCAAGGATTTCCATTATTTGGTGCCCCAAAGAAAATAAAACTATGTTAAATGCAGTAGAACCCTTAGAAAAAGTTAAACTGTTGTACTTTCTGAAACGCGTCTCCTCCTTCAATCCCAGAAATTAAACTAAAATTAGTCAAAATTATAAACACAAAACAAAACAATTAGTTTGAAGTGACAGAAAGACATTGAGTCATTCTGTGAATTTGTCTCCGGAATCATAAAAATGTGGCCAGTATTTTTAAACATTCTATAATTATTAAAAGTTCTACAAAGGAAATAAATWAAAAACAACCAACCAATCAGACAGACAAAAGTTAGGACTAATGCTCCATTACTAAATTCCAAGACATGAGGAACACACTAATTACATGGAATTAAAAGCAAAACTAGCCTTTTAAGCACCACAATTGACTGAAAAGCCATTTTAGGCACAATGAACTTCTGTCAATCCTGTTAATTCATTCTGCGTGCAGAGCCAGGCCCAAGAGACAGGAAGCAAGAGGATGGCAACAGCCTCCATCTTTCCATCTTCCACAAGGAGCACACCATGCTTCCCCCTGCCCCCCTTGGTCCCTTCTCAACAACAAAGTTGCTGCACATGGGCTTTTGAAAACACTAACAAGTGTAGAGCAGGTCTGTGACCCYGTCTGACCCCACTTTGCAGGGCCAATCTCCTCTCCTCTTTCTGAATGACACGTGTCTGAATCAGAGCCATCTGCCTCAATTTGCACAACATCTTCAGCCACAATAGGACCCAGTTAGCCCTGACAACAGCTCACAATACAAAAAAATCAAACTGCTGGGCTGACAGCACGCTGTGGGCTATTCAAGAGCAAACCAACTGGTCAGTGTCTCCTGTCTGACAATTAGCATGGGCCTTGCAAAGCGCATACCCAAGCCCTTGGGGATCTGTTTAATTACCATCAACATAAAGGAGGGAGTTTATCAGGAGATACTCAAAAAACTTCAGACTTAATTAAAATATTAGCCACTTAAGCAGGAAGCAGGTTCTCTTTAAACGAGAAGTAATTTCTGTCTTTTTTTTTCTTTTTACACTAAGCATATCAAAATCTCATAACACATTATACCAATTAAGGAAACATGGGGCACTTTCCTAATGTCACCCATCACAGGTCAATCTATTTCTTTTGTCTGAATTACAGACACATTCAAAGACCTCTCTTTTTAATAGGAGGTTATAAAACAATATTACTAGTACAAAAATTACCTACTTAGCTAGTTATATCAATGATTTCATCTATTTATGCTGCAAAGTAGAAGATGACTATTTCTCTTGTTGACTTCGACAGGGGGATAATTATAGAAACAATAGTCTTATTAGTCACTTTATTTACTTAACAGTTGTGTCTTGGGACAACACAGAAGCAGATTATCTCTGAGTATGCACATAAATAGGTTGCTAGTTGGCACTCCTGCTGTGCTTCATAGCCCCAAGGCTAGATTTTACCCTCTTTTATCAAAAGCTGAAAGTGATACAAAGCCAGCATCCTGGGAAAGTCAAGGTGGTCCAAAGCATCAGAGATGAGTTTTGTGCTGATATTTTCACAYGTGAATTTGCAAAATCACTTAGGTGATCAATAGTACTTTTCCTAAGCAAACCACATAAAATCAATAAAATCTGAGTTTGCATGTGGTTTGCAAGACACAAAGGGCTGATATGCAGATAATTTTATAAAGTGTTAATATGCATAACTGGGATCAGCKGATCACCTTCTGTCAGTGGTGACCGATCTGGGATCTGGAATCGCTAGGTGAAGGAAGAACTGGACCACAACAGGGTGACTTATTTCACAATTAAAAAAGCCTGTATAGAAGAGAACCACACAGTGGGTTTATAGCTGCTTTTGAACTTTGCAAACCAAAATCTGTTCCTTAGAAGAGGGAAAACAATATAGTTTCTGAGGAGAGTTATAAATACACTTGTATGACCTGTAAAGCTCTTTTTTCAACTAAATACATGCAACTGTATTTATATGCTAACTTTTATCATAAACCCTTGTGATTTTTCCAAAGTGTGTTGTGCTCAAGTAAATATCATGCCCAGAAAGCCATTAAAAAATCTGTCAACAGCAAAAATGAATCACTAATAACATGTGTTCACTCTTAGTGAGAAAGTTTTATTTTTCCCATGAGGTCACTAATCATTTTTCACTTATTCTAAAAATTGACACTGCCTTAAAGGTTAGACTTTGAATTAAAAACAAACAAAAATCTCCAAACCTAACTAAACAAAAAAAGATAGTAAACCAACCAGAAAACATTGACTTACAAACCTTGGAAACTGCACTGTAGTACATTTAAATCTAGGATGTAAATTGATTGATTCTAGGGCCAAGAGAATGAATTTGTCCGGTGGAAAACTCTTAACATAAGACACTGGTTCTGTTGCAACAAAGGATGCATCAGTAAATATTGCAGAAACACCGAAAAACCAAAACCCACCCAAAAAAAACCCCAACCCCAATCAAAAAACCCACAAAAACCCCCAAACAAATGAGAATACATCCAGAAAATAGAACCAAATATTTACTAACAGTTTGAGGATTTACTAACAGTTTGGATGAGTATTTATTTCTATAATATTGATTCTAAACCAGATTTTACATCACTCAAGTATTCAGAAACAAAAAAATATTTGCAGCTGTTAATATTTTTCCCATTAAAAAAAACAAGACAGATAAGAAACACAACAATGTGAGAAACAATGGCACATTGTGAATGTTTAAAATTTTCCTTTTTTTAGAAAGAACATTAAATATTCTGAGCATATGTGACGTACAAAAAGAGAAGGAGATCATACATTATTGTTACATAAATATAGTACCTGTCAGTGGGTAAGGAAATATACATTAAAAATCAAATTAATCRTCAATAAAGTACTGTATATTTTTTGAAAGTAATTTGGTCTTTTAAGAGTTAAAAATCAAGTATAATAGTCTCGATCAYTTTCCATGAAAATAAAATTTTTCATAATAATCATACAGAAAAAGATTGATATATAGTTCATATAAAGAGAAAACACAGTGTATCAGATACTACAATGTGACAACATTTGCCAAATACTGACTTCACAATGATGACTAGCCTAAACACAGACTGGCAGTAATTTTCTTTTTTTGTGGACAGGATATAGTTACACTATAAGGAGATGCATTTTTATGGGGAAAGGTTATGAAAATTTAATGGCAGTGAATATACAGCACCAGACTAACTCACTTAAAATCTGCTCTTTAAAATTCAACATTTGAGAAAGTAAATTTACACCTGAGCACTCACTATCAGGATATTTACAACAGAGCAGGGTTCATTACGCATAATTCAACAGCATTAAAACACACACTCTCTCCTGTCCGGTGCTTTTCTTCCTCTTCCACTTTCCTATTCAAGCTAAATTTTCTTCTTTTTCTGTTGTACAGCTTACCACAAACAGTAACAACGCCCCATGAAGGCTAAAACTTTTTTTTTTCCTCCGCCCTTTCTTTAAATCTTGTACATGAAGCCTTCAATTACTGCCTGCTGAAGCAGACAGAATCCTATTAGTAAGGAAGACAATCAGAAGATGCAATGCCCTGCCCTAGCTGTAGAAAAATAATTAGTCCAAAGCTGACAAATGTGTAATCAAGTTATGCAATGAGTATATTCAAAGGGGCAAAAAAATACTGCTGTGAATTAGTCTTCAATTTGTAAATATAAGAATGAATAACTACGAAGCAYCTTCCAGCGTGTCAACTGCACAGATACTTACACTGACAGTTTCAGTACTCTGAATCTTCCTCTTGCTCTGCTATGAACAGGTTTGACTTCATAATTAACATTTCATCTAAAAATTGGCTAAATTAGTCATTACTTGTATTCATTCTCTGAGTAAGCCTTAGAACACAAACAGGAAGTATYTGGGTTTTAGTTCTGACCTGGGGATAGAGAAAGCTTAATACTAAAACTGTAAGCACAAATATACTTACAAAAAGAAGGATTTTTTTCTTAATCTGGTGATTTTAACATTGGCTATTACTAATAAATTTTTCTTAATATTTACCTTAAAAATTGTATTATGAAAAATTTGATTTCCTTTTTTTCAGTATATCTAATGCAATTTTAACATTATCTTTGAATAAATTGTTCAAAATACCTAATTCATTACCAAACATTACTAATTTTTTTGGGAAATAAAATAATAAAATTGTAAAATAAACTGCAATCAAATCTGTACCTAATTTTACCACGTTTATTTGTATTGCCAAAAATCGATTTTGAGTCTGTCCTCTGTTTCCAGTAAACAGCTGCACTTCACCTCTAACAAAAATGCAGACAGGCAAGTGAGTCATCTGAACTTACTGACCAATACACAGCAYTTCTCTATATGTTCAAAAAGATGCTGCATGAACTTTATACCATCTTCCAAATTTACCATTAGTTTAAAAATGTTAGCATTTTTATATGTACATATTTATATCTCCTCCCTGAAACTTCAATATGCTAAAAGCTTGAATCAAAATATTTCGTCCTCCCACCTAGATTGTTCTAATTATAATTCTCAATCTATTTTGTTTTCTCATATGCTTTACTCTCTTTTTCTATTTCTTATAGAACTGAACATTTAATTTGATGTATATTGAGAACTATACTCAGTCTATTTTTAAAACAGGCTACAAATTTTAATTTACAGGAAAATTATTTAATTCCAAGAAAGCAGACTACCTGACAGAAAGATATTAAAATATTAAACATGCTCAGAGATCTTTTCAATCAAAAACATTCTTCTGCTCAGTTAGTCTTTTAAATGTTAAGCATTTTCTTTTTAAATAACTGGCTAAAAAGGTTCCTGTTTGTTTTTCAAAGAAAATGCTGCACATATTTATCACTTTACTGCATTCAGATACAAAAGCAGTGCTGTCCTCTAGTGGACAGCAAATAAGCCAGGCTGGAACAATCTATTTTGATTAACCTCATATCCAAAATGATTCACTCATATACTTTTAATGTTAAGATCAAATTTCATTTCTTCGAGTTATTTTAAAATTTTGCAATTTCCATGCAAGTCCCTTAAATACAAGAACATATCTGCAATACTAAGGGCATTAAAACGATTCTRTGTGAAGGCATTCTCCTGATCAAGTATTTTGTACCAGTTAATCAAAATCTTCATATAATGATAATACATGAAAACTGTATTAGTATATACAGGGCCGTTTTGTTAGCAGAGAGAAAATTTCAAGGCTTTGGAACATTAGGATTTGATTAAGGATTTCATTAGGATTTGATTAAGGAATAATTATAATAGGAAGAATAATATGAGGAACTGTGGAATAAGTACTTCCATACTTATAAAATTCAGTTTTCTTTTTTGCTATTAATAAAAGCATTAACCCAAGAATAGTCACTAACCAGAAACACTTCTAACAGAAAAACAATCCTGTCTGTTTAAAGAAATATAAATGGTTACCCTAGCTGGGTTGTTTTTTTTTTTTTTGTTTAAAGAAAACAAAAACAAAATCCCCAAAACAGAAAGCTAGAATTATTTCTATCACAAATGAAGAAAACAGTAAGAGTTTACATCTTCTGGCTAAAACAAAGGCTGAAATACTGTGGACATGGATATAGTATTCCATTTAAAATTTTGTCTCCTACAGGTAAAGCTACCAGAGAAGCTGTTTTGCCTAGGGTATTTAGCTCTCTAATTAATTCTTACTTGAGAAATTAGGAAGCAAAATCAAGGCTGCATTTCTATTACAAGTTTATTTAGTCAGCTACCCACTSAAGCTTTCCAGAAGAGTAGAAAAAGAAAACTGAACCCCACAACCAAGAAACTACAGAAGCAAAACAGTCCAGGTAACTGCATCAAAGGAGCTACTTTGCAGGAGCAGAGGTAGATTTCATTTCTTTGGAGCTCTCCAACAGGCTAATTGCTTAGGAAAGGTGTGTTTGCACACAGAACAGAAAAGGCCTTTAAAAGTCTTTGTGGATTTACAGACCCGTTTGTCAGCTACTGAGAACACATTTTTGGATTCAAGTGAATAGCTACAATTTCTATTTCTCAGAAATTTATACATAGTATTTCTCCTCAATGTATGGGTATTCTCCTTTCCAGCTGACATGCTGGAAGCAGATGCAGTTGTTAGTTATGTTAAGCTGATGGGCTCTGATCACTAACTTTCTGCCGAAGAATTCTTCCAAATTTAGTGCAAATTGGAAGATGACATACAMCAAAAAATTTTCCAGGTGGACCCCTTAAGATGGTGTTTGGTTCAATGCAAAAGTATCTTCACGCATGCACAATTGCACATCTTTTCACCCCACATTAAGTGTTGCAGCATTAAAAAAATGTGGGGAGGAAAACTGATTACTAAGCATGACATTCTCTGATAATCAAAATTGTCTGTAAACAAAACCCTCTTTCCTTTGAGAATCAGTCTGCCAATATACTATAAATGGGACATGACAGGTTGCAAAATGATAAAAAGGGGTGAGTACAACCAGACTGTCAGGCTGATGCATGGGGTGGGAAATAAAGGCTAGCGAAACACAGGTCCTGGGATTTCTGTATTTTCTATATTTTAAGAACTTTATGCAAGTTTCTATATATGGCCTTGTTGTTTTCATATTATTCAGAATATCAATTCTCACCCAGAGTGTTTACCATCATAGTACATGATTTACACAGTGTGTTTCTGATTTTGCCAAAGGATAGCAATACAATCCTCCACAAGACAGATGGAAGGTATTTTATATCTTCTTCAATAATGGCTTATTCATGAAAACAGATAGGTTATGGGTACACTAAGCAATGGCACACTACATACAGCAAGCTCTGAACAAACTGCCCTATCTACTTGGTTCAGTCAAGTGTCTTTAAAAGTTCAGGTCTCAGAAGCTGCACAGTCACTGTGTATACTGCTGTGCCTGGGCTAGTTAGACCTGMTCCAGCAGTGAGCAGAAGTGCTGTTTCATGCTTCTTGTTTAAAACATAGTTTGTTTGCTGCTAATACAGATGGTTACAACACGTTAAGAGACAAGAATCCTTCCTCTGCAAGTTCTGGTGATGTCTAGAAACAAGAGACAGCTATTAGTTTCACCACTTTCCTGACTGYAATGGAGAAAGATATTAAAATCCCTGTTTTAAAATGTGAAATGATTATTCTGAAGCACTTTAAAGCTTTGTTGTTGAAAGAGGTCYGATTTCCTGCAACACCCCATATTGTCCCATATTGGGCTGTTGAAATGACAGAATTGAACATGTGAAATTTGAGGACTGAAATGAATGCTGTCATGCCTCTCAGAGTGCAGGTCAATGGCTGCAGCCCTCCTGATGAACTGCAAAATAGAGATATGTATATGACACCACACTCACTTTCTAATCTGCTACTTCATGTTTGCAATTGTGGATTCCTTCCAGAATACAACAGCAGCAACAGACTAGTGAAATCGACTATTAAATAAGTTGAGGTTGGCTAAACTTCATTCTTCATATCCACCATGCTGGCTTCAGAGTTTTATCTCACTGACTGATTGGGCAATGTACAGGTAGTCTTCAAGAATGAAAAAAATGGAAAAGATGATCTACCTTGCATCATTTTTAGAGCCACAGTTATTGAGGAAAATAATATTCTGTAGTCAATGCATCCCATTTATGAAATGTTTTGGGAAGTAGAAGGTAGAGAGGAAGGTAGCTGAAGATGGCCTGATTCTCCATCCCATTACACATTATATTCTGACGTCAATGGAAGCACAAAGTATAAAACAAAATGAGAGTGAAGAAGTAAATCCAGTCTGTGATCACAGCTCTGAACAGATTTTGCTGCTGCATGGTACTGCCAGCACTTTCAAAGCTTTGCACCATGTTTTGTCAGCAGCAGAAAAAACCACTTTSTTATGTGTATTTCCATTACTTTTTCCTAACCCAGTATAGCCTGGAACACCTCTCCTTCATGCATTGGGCCTTATGTAATAGKAGACAATATTTTGAAACCTTCTAGAGGATTATAAGAGCATTCAGGTCTTTATAAGATTGAAGTCTGCAACTAGCCTTTTCATTCTATCACCATCTCCAATCTTTTGCTATATTCAAAGTGAACCAGATGATGACTACCTATTCTTGTAGGAGMTGAAAATGAATAGAGAAAGAGACCTGAGGAACTTTTAGACTATTCATCTCAAAAGAATAAGCAACACATCTTGAAAGTAACACAAGCAYGAAGTGCACTTCTGGGTAAATAAGGCTTGTGTTGATTAAGGACAATATGACCGAAAATCTTCACTTGAGCAATGTCTCCATCTCATCCTATTTTGAAATAAAAAAGCCTGGATTATTATTCCCCCCCCCCAAATGTAACACAATGAATGTTACTGCCAAAGAAAAGACCAGAGCTTATGCAAACGAGTATGGAAGAACCAACTTTGAGGGAACAAATGTCCTCCATCGCATATCCTCTTATCTTGACTGTGGAAAAATTCTTAGTAGACTTTCCTCATTGACAATAAACAGCAGGCGTACTTCAACTGAAAAATACTTGGTTCCTAAAGGTAGTTATTCAGAGTGAATTAATTCCCTGCAGGAACAAATACTTTTCTTTCAGCGTCTTTGACATCAGATATTCAAATGGTGACCTCCAATGTGGTTTGAATAAAAAGACAGAAGATTGGCACCTTAGCTGACTCTTTTGGAAATCACTTTTTCAACACCAAACAAGAGTTCTCAGAACATTAACAGAGCTATGGCTATTTCAACATTTATTCTAATCAGACTTGTGAAAAAATTCTTCAAGAAAAAAAGGGATTCTTTTTCTGAAGTTTTCATATTTAAGAAGACACATTTCCTAGGAATTACACATTTCTAGAAAATTTCTCTTTTGAAATGTGCTTCAYATCTTTGCTTCTAGCAGAAGCCTTTTAAAATGGAAATAATGTTTCCACTTAATAACAAGAGCAAGAGAGATTAATACATAAAATAGTTARATCCCATTAAGGATATGCAAATGCACTGTGTGTTGTCTCACAAGACCCCATAATCTAAGCTGTTGAATAAACTCCATTGAAGATAGAGGTAACTATTCTTAAGGAAGTAAAATAGTACAGCAAATTTATTTTTCAAACAAAAATAAATGGTAAACCACAACATTGTACTCTCATATATACAAATATATATATATATACATATACACATATATAGGCTATTGAGTTCAAAATTTTTGCAGCTATTACTTCAAATAAAACAGTCCAGGAAAGAAATTTTAAAGTAGAATCAATTATGTCATCTGGCATTTTGTTCTACAATCATTTATCAGTTACAYTATTACATTGCAACTAAGCATAAAAATTTAGTAGCCACATGGTAAAGAGAGAAAAGAAATGCATGTAAGAAAGTCTTACTATATTGTGATAGGATCCAATACATAGTTAATGTATTTGACACGTTCTCACTTATTCCATTTTTCTTTGGTGATTGTATGCTACTCTGCTGGTATTTACTTCAAGTATTTACTTTCAAATCTTCATTTTATTTGCTCTAGGTGTTTTTACTTGGTGCAAAAAAGTCCTAACAGGGTTATTAGTTAAGGACCAGTAATTGGGTTCCACCAGCATAACATCTTCAGCACGAATGTGAATATGTTCAGACTGAAAAAAACCCACAAAAAACACCTGTTCATGTCCATTAGATACTCATGCACTTGTATTAAACTGCASAGTTTCATGTTGAATGAGTATACTGCATAACCAGGAAATACACTTTTTTCAGCACTGGCCATCATTAAGCAATAATACTCAAGTTGGGGATGACCATGTAATAGGTTAATATAATTTATGCTGCACAGTGCAGAACACCATTTAAAAAACAGTACTTCTTTTTCTGTGTAAAAAGGCATGTACCAGACACTTCCAAGAAGTTAGCTGAAGTAGTCCTCACAGAACAGCATGATGAGCTAAAATTTTTTAGATGTAGTTTTTTTTGTCCAATATCACTTACAACAAACAAACAAGACAAACGACAATCCTCTAAAAAATTAGAATATTCATATTTTCTATGGTATCAAAGGATAGTTTTGGACATATTTTCATTGAATCTGTAACTGTTGAGACAAGATAAAAGGTGACAAGGTGAAAGGCCTGTTTTATTAGCCTGAAAGCATGTGTCACAAATAAAAGTAACAATTCTCGCACCCATAAGAGACTTAATTTTCATTTCTTCTCAAGGCAGAGTTCATTTATTCCAAACATATGCATACTTTAGATACACACATATTAAAAGAACTATTTCTGTGATTTTTTTTCAGTGTTTTGAAAGGATTAATTCTTTAATATCCATTTCAAATATTCATTCATCTGAATCTGGGATTTACTTTCATGATAAAGTATTACTATTTAAAAGATGAACAAGTTCATCACAGTATCAATTACATTATGTTCCTGCTTCTRTTCTCAGTAAAATCTAGGTGGAATTATGACTGCGTAATATCTGTGAACTCTAGTTTACCTTATAGTGAAACAAATGAAGGGCTATTTTCTAAATGCTTATCCACTCCTGAGTGTTTCTCGTAGGCCACTTAAGTTGTTATAAATAACTTTTTTTGAGGACAGACTATTCTATAGTCTATTCTATAATTATTCCATAACTACTGGCAGACTGGAAACACTGTATTTTGAATGTAAAAAGTCAAAGAAGATTTCAGGATGCTCTGAGGCACTCTGAATGCTCTAGCTTCAGCTGAACATGCCTTTAACCATTGTCTCTGAAGGAGTGCACCCAATAGTAAGCACATTTTCAATTTATTTASTGTTGGTTATAGACTCTATTGTAAAAAACTTCCTTTAAAAGAAACCAAAAGAGCAAAAGTAAACTACATCAAATTAGAAACTTATCTAAAATCAGGAAACCTGTGGCTGAGCTAGGAACTAGGCTATTATTTTAGGGAACCTTTCTGAGACTCAGTCAACAAAACAATCCATCCCTATACTATAAGTCTCATGTGATAGGGTAAAGATGGAGAGCACCTGTACACTGCAGACACTTCAGTCTCTCTTGATTGACACTCTCACCTAGTCTTTGAATTGATGTTGAGAACACAGGCTATACAGATCCCTCAGGGATGCAACAAATGAGGACTCTTTCATGGAGGATCAGGTGTCAACAGTGACAATCATTTCAGTGCAATCGCACTAGCTGTGCCATGTTTTTATGGTGAAACAGAATTTTATCATTAACCGTATCAAATACATAGGAAAATCCAGCTGGGTTAATGTTAATGCAATGCAATACAAATGCCCAGTAATACAAAAGGGACTACACCCAACAAAAAGAAAAATCACATTATTAGTCTTGTGTAGGCTACAGCGTTCTCACCACCAAACAGCCATCTCAGTCAGCAAAATTTCAAAGAAAAGCCTTATTCYTTTCTTTAAAAGAAGATTGAATAGCAAAATTAAGGGGACTAAAGATCATTCAGAGTTTAGTGTGCAGTTTTAGCAGATGGTAAGAGRGATACATTCATTTTCTTATTCCAAGACCAGGTTAATCTGTTTGTTCCTGGTGCAAGTGAGAAGTCATACAGATTCACAGGACTAAATATTTTGAGTCAATCACATTAAAAGGTGTCATTAACCAACAATCATATCACTTCCACTGGCATTCCCTATTGACAGCATTTGGAAGAAATAGATTAATCTACAAGCAACAACTAGACATTTGATAGGGCCAATGACTTTCCTGGCTGATAACTGTTTTTGCTTGCATATATATGCAGGAGGGTAAAAATAAAATATAGGAAAACAAGTTGCTTCTCACACATTAKATAGCTGGAGCAAGCTACTTACTACAGGAAACAGAAAGAAACCTACCCCCGCCCCCCGAAACCTTCTTGCAGGCTTTACTGCAAGTACTGTGTTTTAAAAGGATACCTCTTCCCTTTGAAACAGAACAAGGAAAGCACAATTTCCCCTAACTGTGTACARTAAAGTCCAGACATTTGATTGTTCTATATACACTCAAATAATGAGCTGCAGAGTATTTAGGCTCAAGTTATTATCTGCTTAAGATTCTATACTACTATAATTGAGTACCTTCTCTCTTCAAGGCATGGATAATAAAATTTTGGCCAATATTATCAAATGTTGATGAATTTTGAACTAACAAATTCATATGAAAAGATAGTCCTACTTCGAATAACATAAAATCTTACCTGTGTATGTTATCTTGACCAGAAGGGACTACACCCAGGTTCGCTGCTTTCACTACCCTCTCAATTATTACAAGTCTAGTAGAGTTCTGTGGAGCAACAGCTATTGTAGCAGAGGTCTCATTCATTCCTGTCAGCATTCCTGAAACATTAAGCATTTCATTATGAGTACATTAAGATTTGCTTGCTTATTAAGCATTAAACCRAAATAGTAGACATCTAAACAAAAAACATACTTGCATTGAAAGTGAAATTATTTATTGAGAAAACAATTTTATAAGAACTCACATAATTACCTTAGTTTAATGTATTACTTGCAATGACCTATTATCATAAACAAACTAGTAACAGTTGAACAATGATATGTGTGATAAAAATGCAACTGTGAAACCAAGGTAGTCCTTCCTCATAAAAAGCTTTACTTAAAAGAAGAATGCAAACTCAGAAATTAAATATTAAGTAAGACTGATCTGGTAAGGTCCAGCTTAAGTAGGACCATATACAAAGACTCCTTACAATCTTGCAATCATACATTTAATTATCATTTCATATCCAACTGATAAAAATTATCTTGAAATTCAGATAGTAGCAATTGGTTCAATTTAGTTCTTTAAGAGAAAGTCAGCACATTAGAAATTCAGTTAGTATTCAGCTCTCTGAAATATCAAGATAAACTATTTGATCAAAATAATTTGAATATCACAACAAAATGGAACAAAAATCTCAAGATTATATCCAAACATAGGACAAAAAAAAATAAAGAAGGATATGCCATTCAAGGACATTTTAACAGAACTCACACTTTTCTATCAATATCCATTGTTTAGAGGAATGATTTACTGGATGCTCATGTTGACTAAAACAAAACGATAACTACAACTTAACACTGTGTGTGCCTTTTTACAATATATTCAGAAACTGAAAATGCAGACAAAACAAAAGAGCATGGTACTTCAGGCAGAAATATGAAGCATCTGAAGCAACACTAACAATGAAAACAATGGAAAAGTCTCAAAGGCTGATATTTTAGGGCTGCACATACAGCTCTAACCCAGTGGAAATAGTAGTAACAAGATTATTAATAGAGGAATTAAAACAATAAATCCAACATTTTAATGCCCTGGAATGTGCTGCTGTCACAGAATATGAAATATGAAAGTAAAAATGGAACAGCTCATAAGTAAATAACAGGATATTTTTGAAGATACTTTATTTCAAAACAAATAAGCATACAACTTTTATAACAATCAGATTTATCTTGGGAATTGGACATTCTGTTTCAAATTGTTTAACTATTAGGCAAAAGCTTTACAAACTACATACGCAGACTAAAACTGCTTTTAAGCAGAGCACGGGGACTGACATAACACTGCTGAGAGATGTGTGTACTTATTTAGGATTTAAACCTTCTCCATTAAGCTCTATTGAAGAGCAAATGCTGAATAAATGAATGCAACTATGTTTATGTTAAAAGCCTGTTTCCCGCAGCATGTAATTAAAGAAAATGTTGTACAAAGCCAGTACTTTTGTCAAGCTCCTGTAAATGGAAAGATGGATAGCACTCAGAGAAGTGAATGCATTGCTTCATATTTAACCTTAACACTCTTGTCATTAATGGTTTGTCTAACTTGTTCTATAAAAGACAAGGTACTGCTCCATTGAAGTAAAATTAAAAAAATCAACTAAACCATGCTTTTCAGAACAGAAGATTCATTATCGTCGACTAATGTATTGGCATAAAGCAAAGTAACATCCTATCAAGTAAGGCACACATTCAATCTGCTTTTTCACCCCCCTTTATTTTTAACTCATGCTGTTTTATTGTTATAGGCAATTTGTACCACTCAGCATGACAGTGTAAACTGAATCAAGATTAATTTACATGCAAAAGAACACTTAGGAGAGCAGCGTGGTAAGCAAATGTATTGTCTCGATTGCTGAGGTGGAAAAGAACCTGGAAATAAAAAAGGGTACTCTAATTAAGGAGCATCAAATATGATTGCCTGGGGTAGTCAATGGCCAGAAAACAGTAAATGTCCAACCATTTAAAGAATTAGCATCTTGCTTGTTAGAAAAACAAATTTTATATATATAATTTTAATAAAATTAGGTAAAATATCTGTTTATTTAACCAAGACTGGGTTTTGTTGTTGGTTTGGTTTTTTAAAAAATGTGATTCAGATACATGCTTCTAAAAAAAAGTTGACATAATTATTTTAAAACCTGTCTCTTGAGAGAAAAACATCCTAAAGTTGTTTTAACTTCCTATTTTAGAAATACCACCATAAAAATCCTGATTAATATTCAGCAATAACAATCACATGACACCTTTAATATTGCTTGAAACATGTGAATCTAAGAAAACTCTAGCCCGAGCACAAAGCAGCAATTAGTCTGGGTTAACTGTCTGATATAATGAAACAACTGTACATTTTTTAAAACAGTAAAAGGAAATTAAACTGGAAAAATTAGAGTGATAGTTAATAAGGTATGTTAGCCAGCAGACTAGTCCTWTTCTGAACTGAGGGAATGAGAGTTTTGCTACTGATTTTTAAAAACAACAGAGAAGTTAAAATTCAGATACAGACTTTCCAACAGTAAATGTTTCACTCATGCAGAATTCCTGCTATGGTAACTCAATTTTTCATGGGGATTTGATGTAAAACAGGGTATAAAATTCTGAAACCTGAAGGATCTGAACAAATATTTGAGCAGAAAGATAAAGAGTGTTTGACAACACCATTTTTATCCACTCATTCCAAATTGCCAATCACAACAACCACTAACTCATCTGCTGCTCCAGGGAACTACCTCACCAGAGGATTCCCGAGCTCAGGAGAGAAGGAAAGGAGTGATGCTGTAGCAAAGCCCAGCATATCATGCACAGCATGTAGACAGAAACAGCTTTTGAGGTTCCGCCGCTATCACCAGATAACCTCCACAGCCATGAATATTCAACAACCTGTCTGCTCCTCTCTCCTTATCAGGAAGAAAACGAACATATACAAATGTAACAGACAATGCAAAACAGCAGAGTGTAATTGAGTAAAGCTGTGTAACAATGAATTGCCTTCTACATAGCAGTAAAATATCAGCTATTTCCTCTTTAGCATTCTTATTAGGCTACACATGCAATTTTGACGTAAAAATCCTTAAAACTCATACATATTTTCMTTCTCTCCCAGTGTTACCTTGCATTTCTAATATTCTCCTCATTCCTTCACTATTTTTTACCTGTCTGTTTTGGTCACAAATAAAACAAGGCATCTCCAGATATAGGACTTGAAACATGTTCAAAACCAANCAAAAAACTCAAAAATAAATAGGATGACAAGTGAAAAACAAGTTACATAAATCAGATTCATTTGGAGAATACATGCAAATTGAACTTAAACACAAAATAGAATAATATATACCAACTTCTAAATTGCCCTGCATTTATTATTGTAATTTGGATTTTTCATTTAGCAAGAACACAAAATAATTCCTCCCATATGCTACCTGTTCCTGGATCTTTGTAATAAATACTTATGCAAAATGTAGAATTGAGAGCTATATTACCAAGAATATTTTGATAGAGCTGATATCCATTAAAAAAAAAGATGCAATAGGAAAGGTTTTTAAACCTGTGGTAAATTTGCCAGCCTGCAAAGTCCTGCATCAACGAATGAATTCAGGAAGACAGAGCGAGCGATACAGAAATGCCAAGAGACCTTCATGGATTTACAAATACTTCATATAAACAAATTTTCAAATAGCTTTATTCAGAGTAGCCTTTCTGCTCTATTAAACATAGCAAACAGCTGCCAGATTTATTCAGACAAATAATCAACAACCATAGAAGTAAAATGGCAGAAGAAAAAGGAATTTTGGCAACAACTCCACAGAGGACCACAGCTATTCTCCAAGTACACTTCTTCTATGTGCTCATGGTTCTGTATGGCCAGTCAGGAGGAAAAAAAGCCCTCAGTCACAGTAAAGCATACAAAAACTCTATCAAAATATCATAAAGCAAGCAAACATAAAACAGAGAGGGAGTGAAGAAGCACAGTAACCTGCCTTCTTTTCACTACAAGCTCAGCTAGAATTTTTAGAAGGGAACAGTTTAAAATAAATGTGCCACAGCCTCGTTCAATCACTCACCTTGGTTTGCTGAGCAGGTATAAAGCAGAGGCAGGCTTTAGCCAGCAAAGGGTAAGAACAGCAAGTAAGTATCAATTGGTTACGAAAACGAAGCACAATCCTGACTTTTCACTGCAGCCATAAGCTTAACTGCAAATTATCTRGACAGTATTTAAACTACTTTCTTAATAATTCAAAAACACAAAAGCAAGAAATGCTCAAAGGCAATAACTAATAATACATAACATTACTCATTGGTGTTCTTGACTGCTTGATGGATATACTGTTTCTGAGCCTTACACAGCAATGAGACAGGATCCCAAGGGCATATTCTCATCTCAGTGTGAAGAGACACAYACATGTAAATCCCCATACATTGAGATAGATGAGTAAACACTACTACATTTGAGTGCATCCAAAATGGAACCACTTATATTTTAAAATATCCAAGAATCATATCCAAATTAAGGACAGCAGTACTGACTATTCCATTTAACATATGATCAAACCTAAGCACAATTTTCTCTAATTATTTTAAATAAAATATTCAAGTCACTAAAAGCTCTTATGGAGGTTCATGTCTGGACTCGCATCAGAGACCTACAGTCTTTAAAGACACAATATTAGTAGAATGCAGAGGTATAAGTCACAGTATTCCAGCATTCCAACAAGAGTATTTTTTTCTCATATGAAGTGTCTGAACGTGAAAGGATTAAAATCATCTTCAAAGTAGCTGAGGAATAGGTACACTAATAGTATTTAAAACTATTTAAAATAGTATCGGAATAAAAAAAATAGTAAAAACAAATGCAATATCAAGTTATAAATGGCTTATTCCTTGAGATGACATCCCAAGTTTCTGCTTTATTGCTAGTAAGAAAGGCATTCACACTTCATGATATGAAGCCAAAGCTCTTTGAGCCAAAAGACTCCTTCAGGGTAAAGGGTGGACTGCATCATATCACTATGCATGATTTTAAAGGTATTTTTAAACTACTTATGATTATCAGAGTGAWTATTAACAGTGGCTAACTCAACCACCTACAACTGGAAACACTTGCTGTATGCTTGGAAACTGAAAGACATGCAGCCCTCTTTCCATCTAAATACATTTACTGAAGYTGCTGAAGTATTTCTCACCTTGCTCCTTCTTAAAATCTTTCTCTGACATAGTGACAGGCAAGAGCAGTTCTCCAACAGGGGGTTGAATGTTAACACTGAAATGATCATCCTTTGTGCTAGAAAAGAGAAATTACAGAGAATCAACCAAATGCTTCAACATAGATTAATATATACATATAAGCTTCAAATTTTCTGTGGAATCTTCGAAAAGTGTAATGCTAACCTGCATGATTTTCACCATATTAWTATGAAAGCCTTCTAACTTCTTACATTAGTAAAGCTGATCAATTTTCTTGAATACAAAATGTGGTATGCACGGTCCTGTATTTCTGAAAACGTAACTTTTACTCATATCAATGTTTATTAGTAATCTACAAAACATCACAACTCAAACTGAATGCTTGCAAAGGACAAATTATTGTGCATTTTACAAATTTTTTAAAAGAACTGTTACTTACCAATCCTGTCATCAGCTGCCCTAGAAATAGGGCTCAATATAGGAAAGGTATAATCTCAGACAAAAGGACGATACTGTCTTAAAACCCCCACAAACAAGCCAAACAATAAATATGGTAGTAAAAAAATATTTTTGCTAACTTGAGTTTTACTGTACTTGGTATATTTAAACAAACCACAGCATAATGGTTAATGTAAAAGCATGCTGGAAAACTGCAGAACTTGAAGCTGTTTCCTTAATGGCAGAAACATACTACTAGGAACATACTACTATCAAATGTACACACTTGCCCTTAAGAAATAAGTATCATACAGTGAACTTCCYCTCCCTATCCATTCACTTCTCTGAATTTCCTACTATTTTGTCTTAGACTTCTTCAAGACTACAGAAACTCAAGATACATTCACTCTGCTATGTTTCATTGACTAACTGTATCATAAGGGATTTGCCTAGCAATTCAGGATCAGTACATCCAGAGACAAACCTTGTTAATGCTTTAAGGCCTGAGAAATTTTTAGAAAAGAACACTTTTTTTTTTTTTTTGCTAGTGCACCAAATAGCCAATATATATTGATTGGTGATATGCCTCAGATAACTTACTTAAATATAATGATACAATCATTAGAATGGAAAATATATTTCATCAATTAACATCCATGTTATTCAAATTAACCTAAAACACGTTACTAATTTTTTATAACTCTGCAACTTCAAAGTTCTGAGACAAGATAGACTGATGGAAAACAAAAAGGACTATAGATCAACAGTGTAGAAAACATGCTCCCTCCTAAAGATGCAAGACAAGCCACCTGAAACTAGAAAAGCATTTTACAGTCCTACTACCCAAAATTCCCACACTTACCATAATTACCCATTTTCAAAAGCAAATGCTTAGGAACTAGTACACTCTTATTTTCTAGCTTCTGATKTGTTTTAATTATGCTTATGAGGGCAGTCTTAAGTATGGGCTGCTCAAATAAAACTGGACATTTATGCTAACTCTTTTGAGAACTAGTATTTAGTAAACATATGTGAAAACATTCCCTTCAAACTTGCTAGTATTTCCTTTATAAAGGATCATTTATTAAGTGCTGCTTTTAAAAGCTAACAAATTCCCACTTTTTTTCCCCTCTACTACTTTAAATGCCTTCCATCTCTAAGATCATTATTATAATAAAAGACCAGGGATTGTTTGATTGGCTAGCCTGAATAAGTGCACAGCAAAATAAGCAAGAAGTATTTTTTTTTAATTTTTCCTTTGAAAAGTGATTAAGAACTCAATCAGCTTAAGAGTTGATGGAAGGGTCTTTAATCAACTGCCTCATTAATTTTTTGCTGTTCATACCTACTACTTGGACTATAAGACTAACACTTTCAACAATACTTTCACTGACTGTGTTCAACTGATTGTTCAACCAATGTTGTATTTCATATTCAAGCAAGATGAGCTTACATAATTCAGCAAGAAACAGACAGACCGTTTTGTATACCATGATTTACATCCTACATTGACTGGACATGCCATTTATACTTGACTTACAACATCAATTATTAGATTGCTTTAATGTTTATAACAATATTTTCAGAATAAGAAGGAATAAAAGCACAGTACAGCTGAGGTTTTTTTATGTCTGTAACTGCTCAAGAGGACCACTTGACAGCTCTGCTGTTAACAAACATTCCACTTCCATTTCCTCTAGTGAATAAATAGCTAATATATTTCTTTGATCAAACATGCATTCTTCATAGCCTACAAACAGAAATTCTGATTGCTAGTTGTTCTTCAAAACCACTTTGTTCTTAATTTCACTTTAGTCAGCATCTGGTTTATTTTGCATTACTTTAATTCCAGTGTGCTTCAGTAAATTTCTTTCTCAGCTAGAGAAAATCATACTTCCTTATAGATTCTCTTTATCAGCTACTTCACAGATTAAATATACAGCTTTTGTTTCTTGATCTGCATGTCTTTTATTACGTCTTTGTATTAGAGAGCTCATAATATCTAATTTAACAAAAGTAATTTCATAATTCCACAGAACAACTATACAATTCAGAAGAAGCATTAGGAAATCACCTGGTTCTACTTCCTGCTAAAGCCAAGGTCACCTTAGTTCACTTTGCTCATGGCCTTGGCACTTTGAGCTCTGAGTATCTCCAAAGATGGAGATTTCATCAGATACCTAATGGAGAAGTTTAAGAATAAAATTGAGGCTTGCAATACAACTACTTAACTTCCCCCAATACCTCATGAACTGAATTTCAGTRTATTTAATTTAGTCATTTAAATTTTCAAGACTAACATTAGTATAAATGATACTTATACTATCAGAGGTGATTTGAAGCCTGAATATTAACTTTTAACAATTTGCTTTACGACTGGTTCAAGCTGCACTGAAGCATCTCTCAGGCAGAGCTGCTTTAACTTTCCTGGAAGATCAAGATGAAGCTGCTTACTGAAAAAAACCCCAAAGTTTCTCAGGCCAAAAGAACACAACTGGGCTTAGATTCCAAAAATTAAAGACTGCATTTGCTGGTATCAGCAAGTGTAACAGGTAAGTTACATCCTCAGAGGAACATGAATGCTTAATGAGAAGTAAGAAAGAAGCCCTAAAAAAATCAAAATTTGGGAATGTTTGACAACAGTACCTGACCAACAGTAGCTTGCAAAATCTGTATGCATTTAATTGTGAACTTATGGGCAAACAATATTACACATCATTACTCTTATTATTCCTTAAAAACTGGTAAACTGTACATACTGTATTTTTTAAGGACTTATATTGCTTTCATGACTCATGCAGTTTCAAGGATCACAAGAATTTATCTTCCAATGCACCCATTAAGATGAACAAATGAGAGACATTAATGCTCCCAACAGGAACAAAAGGAGAACTTGCCAGCTCCAAGCTAAATGACACTGCAAGACTAACATACAACCCTTTAGAAGATGTGCAGTTTAAAGTTTTCTGTACATGTCTTCAGATGGAATGGGAGCAGCTGGAACCTGTCATTTGAAACCTTGGCTATTCCCTCTCTCTTCTATCTGTTTGTTTTTAAAGGAATTTGCTCTGAAGGGTTSCTGGTAAAGAAGTTCTCTACCATAAGAAAAGACTCAAGAGTAGGGATGGCAAACTCTTCTTTAAAACCAATGTAAATAATACTAACACTTGTGAATAAGTTCTTTTAAAATTCCGCAACAGCAGTGTTGAAAGTCCTAATTTCCAATGCTTTCAATAAATTATTAATCTAATTAGACTGGGACATATTCTTCTTGCTCTTCATACTATCCTTTTTTGTTTCACTTGAAGCAGAAGCTTGTCCCAGAATGCATCTCTCCCAAATCAGCTTACTATTTTCKTCTTGTACTCACAAAAATCTCCACAAATGATCAAAAAAAAGAATGCAAGAGGGAGAGCATCACTAAGAGAGAATTAAGTTCCTGCAAAACAAAACATGGAATGGAGAAGTATAGGAGACTTGGCTCACAGTCTTGCTGAAGAAAGGAAAGGACTGCATCCTGCTTTTATGAGAAAAAAAGGCCAAAGCAATAGAACAAATGAAAGCAGTTGTTCATGTCCAGCCTTGTTTTTTCCAGGTCAGTTATCYATCTTGGCATAATTGTGTTCTGGAATAGGGCCAACTGACTACTTTAAAGTAATGAAATAAAGAGAAGAGTACCAGATTGCTTGTCTTACATCTATAAGCAACTTGGTGATCTGCTGACAAAGCACTAGGGAAGGAAACAGCAAGAGAAAGTGAAAATGCAAGTGACACTGATGTGAAGACAGTCCTGCATCTCTAACATTAGCTTTTAATATATTCCATAACATATTCCACTACATAATTTTAATCAGATGCTTTTGTGCAAGCATCTACACCTGAATGCATGCTTGCACTCAACAGAAATACTGACTGCTACCCAGCTGATCCTCTTCATTTACTCCGCTTTGCAGGTAGAAGTTCTGCTTGGGAAGATTTCTACATCAACACAGTGAAGTAAGTGAATTTCATGCTGCAAATTTCTTTTCCTTTGAAAATAAAATTYAAAGCAAAAACTTCTACCGTAAGATGGAACCTGCAAAGAACAGACTGAATGAAGTTTTGAAATCTCATTCACAGAATTTACTTCATTTGAGAAAACACTAAATCCTTTCTGCTACACTGAACTCTTCTGGAGTAATCAGCAAAAAGTTTTCTTTATATAGTACAAGACAGATGAAGTAAACAGACAGCTTTTTTCTATCAGCATAACAACTGCACAAGAGTATGCACTCTCTTCATCAGAAGGAGAGGGTCCTTCTGATGACACTGGGGCGTAAGAAACACCAATATATGATAATCAGTTAAAAACCTCTGTCATATGTCACCCTATTTTCCTAATTACCTAATTATTCTGAAAATGAATGGAAGACATGGAAGTTGTTGCTTTCATTTGATTTCTCTTTCTTCTTGGGAGCTTTGATTGTACTCTCTGCACTTGTACCCTGGGAAAGCTAGGGAGAAATATCCATCTCCCCTACACCAAGCAGCTTCAAAGAAATATAAACAACTCTCTTCATACTTTCAAAAGAATAGAAAAAAAAGAAGAGTACAGGTTCTCCATAAATTAATTTTGTCTTTAAAACTGTGGTTCTTTCATGGTTTTGGGAACAGCTAAYGTAATTTGGAAAGAGGGGATGAAAAGAATGAGAAAAGAGRTAACGAGAAGCTTTCCTCTCCAGCTTTCAATGTTGTAAAAAGGATCATCTCCCCWTCACCTTTAGTTATTCATCAGATACCTACAAGAAACTGGAGATTTGCCTACTGCATTTTACAAACTTAAACAGGAATTTATAATGCTAAATACATATACACMAAATAGAATAAGGGCTTGCTGTACAAGTTACATGCTGCAACTTTGTCTCTATAATCTTCCTTGCCTTTCATCTCAAGGCATTCAAATATTTTCATTCCAAGGATACATGACCAAATTCTGATATGGCAAAGCTCCCAAATATTTGTTCAGACATCTCAAAAAAGTGGTAAGCTGRGAGAAAGACTTGAGAATAACAAAAAAGTAGAGACATGCAGGACAGTAAAGATAATACAAGAGACAATGGTAGGATTGTTGAAATGGTGAACATTAGGAGCTCAAGGATTCAAGGAAAAACACACTGATGTGGAAATCTTTAAAATCTGACATGGGGAAAAGAAAAAAAAGAAGTAATTCCACAGTCAGCAGAGTTTTGTAGCTAGTCTGTTACATCAAGGACCTATTCCAACCTTTCCACTGCTCAGCTGATGACTACCTGCTTAGCTAAGGCTCAGGTCTCTAACTCAGATGGTGGATATACTAAAATTTAACTAGAATTCAACAAGCTAGCAACCTACATTGCATGTGAGTTAGCCAATAATGAATTTCTTTAAACTTCTAAGCTGTGGATATCCTGCTTGCAAAACAAGAATGAAGTAACACAAAAACAAAGGGTAACACTCAAAAAATCTTTTAAAAGACCAAGTTGCTCCATTTATTCCTCTTTAACTTTCTGCTTGAGAGGCATTATCATGCAGAACACCAGTGTGGCTGAAATAGCTGCCTCTGCAAGGAGGTGGCACAAGAAAAATAACAATGAAGAGATGTTCTCCTTACAAGTACATGCTGTGAACATCCTAATACACATTCTAAATAAGTGTATTAGGCACTGTTTTCAAATTAAGGTGATTCACCTAATTTTAATTAGATGTGTGATCTCAGTAAGGTTTGCTTTAGCAAAAATAGTATTTGCGAGGGAGGTCTTTCAAAGCTCATTGCTTCAAACCTCTATAATGCAATTTCTCCTTCATTGTCCTTGACTTGCACAAAAAATTCAAAAAAATATCTAAATATGACTCACAATAGTTTTTTTTTTCTTTATACAGTTTGTATTTATTGAACCACCAGTACAACAGCACATCCCCAAGCAGAAAGGGTAGTGTTTGCTATGCAAAACACACAGTCYATGATTGGCATCTAAGACCAATTGATCTACCCATTACCACTATGTCCCTACCCCCACAAGCTTTACTACAAAGCTATTGATTTAAACACTGCCGATCGGTTTCCATTTTCTGATTTTGGGCAGGCCAATTAAGAAAGTGAGTAATTGTGATTACACTGCTTCAGGATCAATTACATTTGATGCAAGATAAAGTGGTCCTCTTAGAACAACGTAAAAAAATTTGTTATGATCGGGAACACTTTACCACTGAACATGATTGTAGCAAAAATATAAAATTACTGACATCTTTCATAAAGATATGTTAATAGGAAATATGAGAATATCGACATACTTTTRTACACAGTATTTCAACTATGTTTTGACAAACTTCTTTTGGATAAGCATGAAGTCATTCCTTCTTTTGGATAAAGCTTTTTAAAAAGTATGACAAGTTACAAATGCTGCAACTGAGTTCTTTGAGACATTGCTTCCAAAACATCACACTGCATAGTAATATTGAAGTGATATCTTCAGTGATATTGAAGATCACCAGGATTTTTAACAAAAATAGGTTTTCAGAGTAAAATAGTAAATCAAACGCAAAGAACATTTTACCTATTTTTTTCCTATTTTCTAGGAACTAATGACAAAGAAACAAGGCCCTATCAATTAGCAAAGGAACAAAGTAAGCAATTCCTATTCTTAATTTAATTTTAAACTTAGCTTGAGCGCTTTGTCATTGGACTCACATTGTCTAAATCATTAAAATGAATACACCACTGAGGTCTGAGGCAAATCTATTTACAGTGATGTTACTCATAGTCTGGTTGGTGCTCAGGAATATTGATCTGTCTTGTTTGTCTAATAGGAAAATAATAAACAATTACTAGGCAATGTTGGAGAAAGTAATCAGTTTTTATATATCACTAATACAGCAGACCTCCCAAAACATAAAGGTGATGATCTGCATAAAATCAATGTGTTATGCTACATTGCTTATCCTCATCACTGCTAAGATTCTTAGCAATAAATGGTGTAAGTTAAAAATCAAATCATTGGTAGACTGAAAATACATACTTGAAAGAAAACTATCTGCTTTATTTAAAAAAAAAAATCTGTTTCTGCTTGTTAAAACTAGCATATTCTATTTTATAAAGCTCAAAATATATTTAGGAAACGAGAGTCTATAATTTGAAAGCGATGTGAAATTGCACTGCCTAGAGGGGAACTTCCTTCCCAAAGAAACATCAGGCAACAGTTCAAAGCTGTTTCCAAATTCCAGCAAGCAGAATACAGACCAGCTATACCAACRTGATGTGCATAAACTACAAACTGCAGCCATTTTGCTGGAAGTGAAAATATGTGTAAACTGACAATGCAAGAGATCCATTGTACAGGGAAAGGTTTGAGAACGGAAAGAAAAAACTCCATTAGTGAAACCATCTTGTCTCTAGAGCAAGAAATGTTATTTTAGCAGTGGTACTTTAGGAGTCACTTGGGTACATCTCTGTTATTAGGATTTTCATGCTACCTTTAATAACCTTTAAGTTGAACAAGCTGTGCTTAATACCAGTACACTAAAACAGCTACAGAAATGTTATAAAAAAAGAGGTACAGAACTTTCACAAAGGGCTTCCCTTAAACTGAAGTGCAGCAATGTCTACACAACACTGATTTTTTTTTGTGCTGAATACTGAAAGCAGTGCTTCTTGCAACAAAACATGTAAAAACCCCATTATTTCAAAATATGTAACCAAAAAACAACAAAAAGTTGTGCAGATCTGTATAGTGCTTTTGCACAGTTTCAAAGACTACACAAACCTAAAAAGTTCCTATAAGGAGGTGTTGCGTTTTATCCCATCCATTCTTTCCCAGTGTTAGAACATTGCTACTGTAAATCACCTGGGTTTCAAATGCTATTTCAATGTAATAGAATTCTCACTGGGTGAATAGGTTCTCTGCTAGCCTAGAATGTAGAAGGAGGACCTCCTTGCATGTGCCATCAACAAGCACAGAAAATGTCAATCAAGCATGTTAGAAAAGATTTATCTGGCCAGCCAGTAACTTSGTTTCATTCTCACTATTCATTTAAAAGAATCTACAGCACGAAGAATAAATTTCTTTGGTTGATTTTGGAGTTGGCTCCAGGCAGTCATGTTACACAGACCACAAACAGCCATAATAAACACTTAGGGCAGTAAAACTGCTCACACTATGTGCCATTTTGACTTGTTCTTGCAAGGAAGAACAAACACAAGACATGACAGCAGAAWAGCCAGACATGACTGCTGCTTTCAAGATGGTGCTCATAAGAACAATTCCAAGAAGAGTGGGACAAAAAAAAGAAAGCTT
>NW_026623263.1:2535570-2552154 GCF_030028575.1 Malurus melanocephalus
ATATATATATATATATATATATATATATATATATATATATATATATATATATATAGTGAGTTCTATTTTATTCTTTGAACATTTAATGAACAGCTTGTCTGTTGCTGCCAATAAACACTACTTTTTTGACTTTCAGGAGCAAAAATTTACTCTCCTCTCCCAGGAACTTACCATAACTGGAAACTGGCTGTCTGTGTAGAATCACAGAAGTCAATACCCACTGTAGCCATAATGGATCCTCCAGGCTCAAGGCATTCTGCATGAAGAGATTTTTAACAGGTAAAGCACCCATGCAAGGCAACAGAAGACCTCAGACGCAACCCCCAAACTTCACATAATTAAAACAACCAAAAAGCTCTATAAGAAAAAATCCTGTAGTTGTAGCTGTATTTCAAGTACGTATGACCTAAACGTCACACTTTCATATATAAGTGTCCTGGATCCRCCTCCCTATGCACTTAATGCACGTGAAATGTTGCCATTTCAGTCTTACAGCTCCATTAACAAAATAAGATCTTGTATTAGAAAAGCAAGGAAAACTATTTACAGAAAAAATACATTGAAGTTACATCCTTTTAATTGTGTACAGATCCAGCACTGAGATTTCATTTTCAGTAATGCCAGTTTGCAGATTTAGTTARTAAATGGCAAAATACAACAAGTATTAATAAAATCTACATTAATACACACAGTAATGGAGAATGAGCTGAACTTAAACTATTTCATAATTACTGTGATTTACTTGCCTCAATATTTTACTTGCATTAGCTGGAAGGGAYGAGAAAGATTATGAACACTAATGGAAGATCACTTGTGCTATATAAGCAGTGCAGACTGAGACACTCTCGACAGTTAAGATATCAAGAGACACACACATTCTTAGATTCTTGGCAAAATCACTACACTATATCCTTAATGTTGTAAAGCCTTTCGYTAAAGGCTTTTTCTTATACAACTTTCTTTACGTAAGTGAAAACAAGCATTGAAGCGGATTTTGACTCCTCAAGATTACAACAATGAGCTGAAAGCACAGTTAAAAGAGAGGAATTGAAATRACAAACAGAAAAATGTCTAATTTCCACATTATTCATAATGTATCTGATACTTTTCAAGAACTGCAGTTCGACAGCTGCTCCATGACAAAATGTAACACTATTTAACTATACCAAGATTAAGTTTGGAAAAATACAGAAAACACGGAGTTCATGCCTAACACTAGGAAGTGAACAGAAGACAAAGTATTCCAAGGAGTCTGTGTAAAGCATTGAAAGATTACAGGCTCCACCTCAAATTCASAAGTCTTTTAGCTTAATGTTTTCACAGGGAGTTTCAAACACACTTAGCCAACAAGAAAATGGTGTGCACAGGGACTTGGGTGAAATAATTCCAACCATTTCTACTGGAAGAATCAGGACAATTGCCAACAGTAATTGCAGTGACTGAGGCAAAACTAGACTCATACTCCAGCAGGATTACCTATCTAYACTGACACTTCTTCTGTTGGATCTGCTGGGTAAATTATAGGATGTGTTTTCCAAATGCTGGAAACACAAAACGTARTAAGAACAGGCTATATAGCCTTAGTTCTAGATAGAGTCACGAAGAACAAAGAAAATTTGCATTCAGGCAAGCAAATTAACATTTCTGGAAGAATTACAGATGATGGATAGCTTATTTTCTGCAGAACAACAGCTTTACAGGACAGATACCACAATGTCTTTCTTGGGGAAATAAATACTTTAAAGGGTAGGACTGTATTGTGGAGCTCAAGAAACCTGAAGTGGTTATTTATTAATTCTGCTTTTCTCCCTCCATGTTTTTATGTGAGACAAGTGAATGCTATTGTTAATTGACTGTTATTGTGGATACAGTATCTCCTGATTTGATTTATAGTATTACTAGATTCTCACTTGTAAGCCTTYGTGCTTTCTTTCTTTAAATGTTTGCAAGTGAGGATATAAAATAAAGCTGATGGGCAAAACTAAGATGAATCCACAACTCTGAGTTGGACTTATTCTCAGGAGTAATCATCAAAATGTTCACTTAAAATAAAAGCTAATACAGTTTTAAAAGTAACTGCTTCGATCAAGTATGCGTCACGTATGCATGATGCAAATAGCTATTATTATTAATTTTAACTCTGCAATAAACTATTGCACTGGACAATTGTTTTTGAAGCTATTTGGTGTATATCTGTATAATCCCTTCAATGTTAAAAACTAAAGTATTTCAATACTTTTCAACACAAACACCTTAACTACTTCAAACAAAGAATACTCTTTACTTCACTTTTGTGCTTTAAGAACATGTTCTTGTATTCTTCTATTGTGATACATATTCACATAATAATGTAGCTTATTGAAGGAGAATAATTTGTATTACAAAACAGAGACTCCTGTTCCTTCTGACTATACCACTATATCCTAAAGTAAAGAATACTTGAGAAAACAATGAACATTGTGTACACAAGCACTACTCTTGAAAAAAACTTGCTGTGTTCTTTGTCGGGTTTTATACTCTTTTCCATGAACAGAAATTTAACAAAATATCATCCTTATCTACTTTCAGTAGAAAGCAAAATTATCTAGGTCAGGTCTGATTATGCACTGCTTTTTATTTAGTCTACACAGACACACTTTGTGAAAGTATGGCATGTATAAGCTAAACTAAAACACACACTTCCACKCTACTGCCATAAGCTCACAAGGGAAAAAAATGGCCAGGCTTCCAGCTGCCAGSACATATAACACACCTGCAAACTTATTTAAAGGTTGGTAAGAAAATAATTGTGCATCTAAAAATCAAAAACTCGTTCTTAATAGAAGCCAGCCTGGACTAAGGSAGTAGGAGAATCAAAATTTGCACGGATTGAGAAAGAGTTTATTCTATCAACTGGACAGTTGCATGCGTTTGTGTGTACGCATGTACACACACMCACATACACACGAGTATACATATRGCTGTGCAAAGYCACTTTCCTGTATTTGAAATTTCGCTGAAGATTAAGAGTCTGTATTTTTGAACATAGGATATGGTTACCTATTGGATTAAACTCCTGCATCGTCATGCCTGGAGGTAGCTTCTTCTCCCCAATGTGAATATTCTCTATCTTCTGATCAGTTGTGTTTGTCACTGTCACTTGCACAGGTACCATATGGTCACCCAAAATGCCTGGCTGTCTTGAGAAGTGATAATGAGCTGCTAATCCTTTTCCACTCATTCGATGAAGAAGCTCATGTGTTTKTGTTGGCACTGAGACTTGCATAGTGACCTGTTAAGTACAACAAAACAGTTGGCAAATTCTGTAAGTCAAAAACAGTAAAAATGACAATTGAATATGGCAATTCTCACTTAGCTAGAGTACCACTTTCAAGGTGCAATTTTAGTGAATCAGAAATATGTAAGGACATATTYAAATGCATAAACAAATTGCAGTAATAGATACCAGACAACGGAGTTCAAAAACATTTATAGTGCTGAAAATAACTTTGTTGTATCTGTCTCGCTTTCCTCTGTAAATCTGTTTTCAATTCTTTAGCTCTACAGTTAGCTATTAAATAATCTCTTTTTTGAATAATTACAGTTAAATCATTATGTTTTTTCCAATAACAAACATTCTATGTATCAGAACTCAAGGGTACTCCTGAGCCCCTTGTGCGACGTGAAAGCAAAAGGAGAAATTGTRTTCTGCTTCTCTCGTTAAAACCACAAAAAACGTTGCCTACCAATTACACAGATGAAAAGTAAAAACATAGTTATATAGAGCAGAAGGATGCTGACAGTTTCTAAACAGTCTTGCTGCTAAAATCAGTAAGAGAAATCCAAAGACATTTGGGTCCATTCTATCCTGCAAAAATAGCATGAAAAAAAACATTCAGAGTGCAAACAAATTCCGAGATACTAATGACAAAAAAAATAATGAGCTCAAAAGTACAGAACTGAGGTGTATGCAGGAATACGCAGACAACTGAATTTGAATGATTTACACAAATTTTAAGGAAAGAATAGGGTTAGTTTAAATTAGATTTATGAAATAGTGACTTCTGTGACATCACGTGACCAGATTTACAACTAATGCAAAATGAATGGGAAAAGGTGTAATTTGTATAGACCTTCACAGTTACKAAAAATTCAAAACATATTTGAATAKGAGTACCAAATTTTCACAGATTAATAATCTGCTTAGCATTTTAGAAATTGACAAGGTCAAACTCTCAAAAAACAACTCAGTTGTCAAGAAATAAGAAAGGAAGTACTTTGAATAATAAGTATCTTATTGGTACACAGAAACAGACATTAACAGTAAGAAGTTGTTAGCAGTCAAATTTGCCTATTATTTAAACCATTGCTCAAATAATGAACRAAACTCAAGTATTAACATGGAATTTAAACTTTAAATTTAAGCTTAGCCTCTAACTTTTAATATTTATTTCAATTTGAGCAGGACATGAATAATAGAAAAGTTATTTCATGAAATGGTTCTCCCATGTTACATTAACAAGCTTAGAATATATGTGTAATTCATGTTAACACATGTGTTTTTGAAGTACACAAGATTTTTTGTGTTAACTTATGGCTGGCTTTATTAATACTACTTATTAATAGGAATGAAAATATAAAAAGTTAATAGTTAGAAGTCCATCATGTAGATACACAGAATGATGGAACCATTAAGGCTGGGCAAGATCTCTATGATCTGTGTCCAGCTGTTAACCCAGCCCTGCCATCTCCAACAAACCATGTTCCCAGATTCCACACTCACATGCTTTCTGAAGATTTACAAGAATGGTGATTCCAGCACTTCCCTGGGCAGCCCATTCCAATGCTTGATAATTCTCCCATTGAAGCAATTTTTTGCTAATACCCAGCCTAAACCATCCCTGGCAAAACCTGAGGCCATTTCCTCTTGTTCTATCATTTACCTGGGAGAAGAGGCYGACCCCCCCTGGCTACACTCTCCTTTTAGGCAGCTGTAGAGAGCCATGAGGTTCCCCTGAGCCTCCTTTTCTCCAGGATAAACAACCCCATCTCCCTCAGCTGCTCCTCACAGGGCTTGTGCTCCACACCCTTCACCAGTTCTCCYGCCCTTCTCTGGACTCAGCCCCTCAATGTCTCTCTTGTACTGATAGGCCCAATACTGAACACAGGGTTTGAGGTGTGGCCTCACCAGTGCCCAGCACAGGGGGACAATCCCTGCCCTGCTCTTGCTGGCCACACCATTGCTGATCCAGGCCAGGATGCCATTGGCCTTCTTGGCCACCTGGGCACACCCTGGCTCATGTTCAGCCGCTGTCACCAGCACCCCCAGGTCCTTTTCCTGTGGGCAGCTTTCCAGCCACTCTGCCCCAGCCTGTGGCACTGCCTGGGGTTGTTGTGACCCCAGGGCAGGACCTGGCCCTGGYCCTTGTTGAACCTCACACCCTTGGCCTCGACCTTTTGGACCTTTGTCTTTTACAAACTTGCTCTGGTTGGGCCAGATCCCCTGGTTGTCCTGCATGAGCCGTGCGATGGCACCCAGGATGAGCTGCTCTCTATGCATACACATAGAGAAAGAAACCTTTCACTATACCTAAATTGTAACACTAATTCAACTTTTACTGAATCCTTTCTGTGATTTTTAGAGATTTTAATCTATGCCCCCTTCAGTGTTACTTTTCATTTCAGTAATAATTTCACTTGTGAGCCCATTCAGTTTTATTTTCAACATCGTACTATACATAGCAACAAAAATGCAAAGGACAGTCAGAATAATAATGACATCATGTTAAAGCAATCTTTCTTCCTACAGAACATTAATTTTCACTTGCATTTAACATGGCAGTACTAGAAATAAAGAAACCATATGTATGTTGAACAAAGGAATTTAACTCTGGAAAATCAGAGTTTTCCACACCTCTACTTGCTAGCGAAGATTTAGAGCTGACAAAGGCTGATGTGACTGTGCTGTGATGTATTTAACATCTGCATCAGCCTGGTAAACAGTTTTTTGTTGTAATTCTAAAATTTATAATGCAGTTGTGATAAAATCCATAAGGCAGATACCTGCAATCACTCCGGGGTTAAAATAAAACCACACAGAGTTAACAGAACAAGAAGCATCTACTAAGCAGGAGATAATCTCCTACAAATCTTACACAGCATATGTTTAAATAATAGAAGTCGTTTGTGTACCTTTGGATGGTTTATGAAAATAACCAATCAATTCTGCAGACACAACATTATTTCTAAAGGAAATCTATGTGACTCATGATGCCTGCAGATACACAGAGACAAACCACACATATTTTATCAGTTTATTACAGTAAGCAAATAAGCGTGGAATGAGAGTGCACATAACTGTCTACTTAAAGCTTACTGAAACATTTATAAGAGCTGTTATCTCCCTAATAACAGACAGACAGTGTGCAATTTTAGAGAGGAGAAAAGCTTCATATTTTTTAACACTTCACTAAAAAGTAACTGAAGAGTGTAAAATGAAAAATACTCTGTGCAGTTAGCTGGTAATGGACCATATTATCAACTCAAGTTAGATTTATAGGATACAAACTAGTCACTAATAGTTATTTTATGACATAGCGTGTCTGCTTTCTTGGGTGAAGATTATTAAGATTAAACTTGCAAAACTTTTTTTTTTTATACAGCTGTTTAGAAAGCCAGTAAAAAAAAAAAATAAAATATAGACTGCCCTCCCACCCCATTTTGACTGAAAGGAACCACATGCAGGAACTCCTCAGTGAAATTGTACCGTTACCGTATCTTGGTACCAGTCAGACTGGCCACCAGTCTGACTACACATGTTGAAAGATAATTCATCACCCTAGAAGAACTGCAAGTATTTTTAAAACAGTTCTTATACAAGAACAAGAGCATCATTAGGATTTTGCCTTTGAAGTCCCCCTCCCCTTTAATTATGTAAAGGGAAATGTGTAAGATTACCAACAGTAGTAGTTCTGCCTTTTTTTATCACAACTGAGCTGAAGAGCTAYAGCAGTTACTGAATACTGTCAATACGAACATATTTACTTCTGCCCACTCAGTCAGTCCTTACTAATTAAGCTTAACATCGACAGAAAATATTCTTTTCCAYAATGATTTAAAATGCATATACATAGAGAAAAAACAGTACATGCTTTATTAAATCTACAGAAAACAGAGGCAGACACACATGCATGTACAAAGCACCCCGGAATCACAACAGAATGGGAATGTTTGGGGCTGGGAGGAATGTTAAAGAAGCATTATATATTATTATATATATATAGTATATATATTATTATATTAGTATATATATTATTATATTAGTATATATATTATTAAATACTATTACATACTACATCCTATGTATCATTGTACTTCTACCACTACAGACACAAAATTCTATGTGCTTTCTTTTGTATTTGTTTGTTATCTTAATAATCCTGCAACAATGAAAAAAGATTAATTCTTGATCCTAATTGATAAATGCATATATGTTTGGATGGAACATGTATTATTGGAAGAAAAACATTTGCTTCTAAAAATGATGAAAATCACAATTCTATTCCTCTAATTTACATTCTGTTACAGCAGTGGACTACATAATTTAATCTAACTAATCCTCCTACTGGCAATATCCATGACATAATCCAAGAATTACCTGCTGAGCTGTGAGAGCTATAACCTCTCTCACACTCAAGGCTATGCTCCAGTGATTCTGCAACAGCTAAGAGGAGAAAGGCTATCACACAGCACAGCCACATTTACATGATCTTTCAACTGAAGCTATGAGAGCAACTTCACTATAATTTCATAGCATTAGGAGAAAGGTGGAAAACCATAAAAACAAGTCAACTATTGTCAGGAAACATGATTTTTTTCTTAATTAACAGTTATATATTACTCACAGTCACAAGGCAATGTGTCCCATATACAGCTCTTACATAAATAATTAATAATTAATAAAAATATAAAATAAAAAGCAAGCACAGAATGGCAGCGTCCTACTCTGCATTATTTCAAGAAAAAGCACATCTGTATCATGATAACATGGATTGCCAAAGTAATGACAGAATCCCTCTGACAGCGAACAAGGAAACCAAACAAGCAAGCTGGCTAACTCCTATTTTATACAATCTAAGAAAAGTGACCAGATACTGTCATTCAGTTTGGACTAATTTACCTAGACATACAGACACTCAAGGACATCATGTTGAGTTCTGGAAAATACTTCCCACCAAAAGTGTGTTTAACTACCGTACATCTACTAAATACCTTCTAAAAGCCATCTCTGCTAGGAACACCTTCAATACCTACTACATCGTAACACCCTTCCTTTTGCATTATCAACTTTTAGACTCTACACTTCCCTAAATTATTAACATGTTGATGAGGCTAACTGAAAACTACCATATTAATTGATCATATCTTTTAACTGTTAGTTGTTTCGGACAATTTCAGACATCATAAACAGGTTCCAAAAATTCTTACTTGATTTCAATATTGATAGATTAATACTTYCATCTCTAAAACCTTGCAAGGAAAATAAAAAAAAAACCAAAAGAAACAAAATCCAAAACTGCTCAAATAACTTCCACCAATTTTTAAATCACATAGAGATGAATCTCAAACAAAAGACTTTTATTATGCTGCCTGTAGTCTGCCTCTGTAAAGCTGCCAAAATTCATTGTTTCTCTGCCTTTTTTTAAAAATTCTAATATTTGTACAGTCTCAAATCATCCTTTCAAGAAGAATCATGTGCTCAAGGTATATCATAAAATGGTTTGGGTGAAAGGAACTGTAAAGATCACCAAGTTCCAATGTCCTTGCCAAGGGCAGCTATAGGTTTCATTAGATCAGGCTGCTCAGAGCTCCATCCAGCCTGGGATGGGGCATCCATAGCTTGACTGGACAACCTGTTACAGTGCCTCACCACCCCCACAGAAAAGAATTTCTTCCTAATACCTAATCTATTAACTGCCCTCTTTCACTTTGAAACCATTCCCCTGGTAGGCTCTCTTTAGGTACGAAAGCTGCAACAGAGTTACTCCAAAGCTTTCTCTTTTCCAGCCTCGCCTCAAAGGAGATGGGCTCTGTCCCTCTGATCATSTAGTTGAGCCTCCTCTGGACTCGCTCCAGCAGTTCCATGTCCTTCCTGTGCAGGGACCCCCAGAGCTGGATGCAGCCCTGCAGGTGGGGTCTCAGCAGAGCAGAGCAGAGGGGCACAATCCCCTCCCTGGCCCTGCTGCCCACGCTGCTCTGGATGCAGCCCAGGACACGTTTGGCTCTCTGGGCTGGGAGTGCTCATGGCTGGGKCATGTCCAGCCTCTCACCCAACCACACCCCAGGTCCTTCTCAGCAGGGCTGCTCTGATCTGTCCATGCCCAGCCTCTGTTGATACCAGAGATAGTCCCAACCCAGGTGCAGCATCTTGCACTTGGCCTTGTTATATTCCGTGTGAGATTCCCAGGGGCTCTCTTCTAGAACTTGCTCATGTGCTTCTGGATGGCATCCCATCCATCCCATGCAGTTGTGGCAACTGCACCACTTGACTTGGTATCATCTGTAAATTTTCTGAGGGTGAATTTGTTCCCTTTGTCCCCATCATTAATGAAGATATTAAATAACACTGGTTCCTGAGGGACACCACTTGTCACTCACGTCCATCAGGACTCTGAGATGCTGACCACTACCCTCTGCATGTGGCCGTCCAAACGCTTTCTTACCATCTACCAGTCCACCCATCAAATCCATCTTTCCAATTAGACAGAGGGGGAAGCAAAACAGGGAGCGCAGGAGGGCAGAATGAAGGGGGGCCCAAAAAGGCACGGGAATCCCACTTACCCTCTTATCCCATTTCACCCCTGGATCACAACCTGATCCCCACATCCCACTTCATCCCAATTTGCCTCCTAATGGTATTTCCATTATCTCAGTCTCCTCCCCTTATCCCAGCTACTCCCACTTATGGGCGACTGTGTCAAAGGTTTTACAGAAGTCCAGAAATTGACATCTGTAACCCTTCCGTTGTCCACTGATGCACTCAAACCCCAGCATGGAAAGCCACTGGGTTGGTTAGACAGGACTTGCCCTTCCAGYAGCCATGCTGGTTGTCCCAAGTCACTTCCCTGTCCTCCATGTGCCTTAGCAAAGGTTTTACGAGRATCTGTTCCATCTTCCCAGGCACAGAGGAGAGGTCAGTAGTTCCCAGGGTCCTTCTTTCTTYCYATCTTMAAGATTGTCTACCATGTTTCCCCTTTTCCAGTCACCTGAGACTTGCCCTGAGTGCCATGACTTCAAATAACATGGAGCGTAGCTTGGCAGCTGCATCAGCCARTTCCCTCAGGACTCTGGGATGCATCTTCTTGGGTACATTCAGGTCCCTCACGAGGTCACAAACCTGATCTTTTACAGCAGGAGGGACTTTGCTSTTTCATTCCTCATCCTGTTATCCATCCAGTCAAGAGGTGGGAACAGTTTGCCATGGAAGACTGAGGTAAAAATTGTTAAGCACCTCAGCCTTCACTTKGTAGGTCCCTGTTCTGAGCATTGTTTATCCAGGCACATCCYTTCTCTGACCTTCCTTTTCTGGTTAATGTACCTGCAGAAGCCCTTCCCATTTTTCTTTGTGTCCCTTGCCAGCCTCAGTGTCAGTTTTGCTGCCTTGGCTGTCCTTATCCACTCCCTACACAACTGTGCTTCATCTCTAAACGTTTCCCAGGTCACCTGCCCTTGCTTCCACTGCCTCAGCATTTACTTCTTTCTCTTTATTTTGACCAGCAAGTTCCTACTCAGCCATGCCTGTCTATTGCCTACTTAGGCCTTCCTTGCCTGATTCCTTGTGCTCTGTGGAAGAGTTGTTCAAAGATCTGCCAGCTCTCTTCTACTCCCTTGTCCCTGAGGGCAGTCTGTTAGGGGATCCYACTGACACGTTCCCAAAAAGCTGGAAGTCTGMTTTCCTGAAGTTCAAGAGCCTGGCTTTTATTCCTTACCTGCCCCATAACCCTCAGAATTGCACACTCCACCAGTGCATGATCCCTGCAGCCCAGGCTGCCTCCAATCTTGATGTCCCAGTGAGCTCACGTGCTCTGCTGACCAACAGATCCAGTAACACCTTCCCTCAGGCAGGGCTGTCTATCACCTGGCTCAGAAAGTTCTCCTCCATGCATTCCAAGAGTCTCTTGGATTGCCCACAGCTCTCTGAGCTATTTTCCCAACAGTTATGGGGGTGTTTGGRTTCCCCCAGCAGGACAAGACCCTGTGGGGGCGATGCCTCCTGTGGCTGGAGCAGGAAGGTTCTGTCAATGGGCTCCCCTTGGTCAGCYGGCCGCAGCAGACACCCAGCCACAAATTCCCTTTGCTGCCTCGGTCTCTGACTCTCACCCACAGGCTTTCCACCTGCTCATGGGTATAAGCTGTGAATCTAGAGAGGATCAAAATCTTCAGCAGTACTTAGATATCCACTTTCTAATACTTTTACACCCCTTAGATTTTTATATAGTTTTCTTAAAGTAGAATCAACAAGACACAATTGCAGTTACTCTATATCAATAAAAAGTCTTACTCTTCAAGCATAAAAATGACTTTATGATATGGAAGAACCAGAACCAGTTCATGAACAGCAGAAAACTCTATTAGCTCCATACCAGACTAATCAAGAACTTCCAAAATGGAGTGTGCACCTGTTTTGTATTTCACATGTACCTGSGGGCCAGTGAGACAGCTTGCCTTTTGCATAAATAGTAGAGCTTAAAGCTTGCTATTACAATAGCATATGGTATCTTTGCCTTTTCGTCCTGCTAAGCATAATGAATCACATAAATAATCCAATAAGAATATCAGTAAAATATTCTAAAACACCACGAAAGAAACAAGTTCAGTAGCAACAAAATGGGAATATTCTCATGATTAAGTCAGAGTTATTACACAAACATGAAGAAAAGAGTTAAAATGAGTGATGTAATTATGAGATACAAACCTTGGTATAAATTCAGATGTACACATTCTTCACCAGCAGGTCTGCTGGGATCTTTAACAGACTATAAAGAAGATTTAAAGATATACCAGGGAAAATTTTTGTTGTCATTACACTAACAGAAAATTCCCACACTTAAACTGGTGAAATTAATACATGTGCATGGGAGAACTTAAGATTTTCTATCCTTTTGTCCTGTATATGCTTCTGTGCGGTGAAAAGCAGATGGTCTGGTGGTTGATACAAAGTCTCTAGACGAGACTTTCATCAAGCAACATGAAACACTTAGTCATTAACTGTTTCAAGGAAAAGGCATTCACCCAACACAAACTCTAGTAATTTACTTCAATTCTCCCATAACCACCACACTGCAAAGACTGAGGATTGYACTTCAGCACATGGTTTMGTGGTGGCATTGGCAGTGTTAGGTTTGCAGTTGGACTCAATGATCTTTTTCAACCTCAATGATTCTTTGATTCTATGATTACCTGAAGTAGTTTAGGAGTTAGAAAACCAGAGTAAGGTGTCAGCCTCACCTTGCATCCTAATTATGAATTTGAAATAGTGGACAATGCTGAGAGGGATTAATATAGATTTTGGCATTGAGTCYAACTGACTTCAAAGAAGTGCCTACAAATTGTTTCTAGTATATTATTGTGATTTTTGGCAAACAGCCAGTACTCCAGAGACCTCTAAAGTGAAAACATACTGAACCCTACTGGCCATAATGTATAACTTTACAGTTAGGTTTATACTGTAACAACTCCTGCATATTGGGTTTGTTTCACCAGATGCATCTAGCTTAAATTTTTCCCCAGGAAAGGACATTGTGTGTCAGGATAAGTGTCTAATATAATTGAAACACTTCCACACAGTATCGCCCACAAGCCAAAGTGAATTCTGCCTAAAACACATGATATTCAAAATCTAGTACAAGTAATTATGAATGCCCAAATGTAAATTACATCTCTGCCAGCTTCATACAACTATATTTGAATCTTGTTCACTATATTGTTGTTGAAGAATGCAACATGTTATTTTGGCTTCCATCAGGTTGATCCTAATGCACAGTAGCCCTCTCGCAAAGACAAAAATCTGACATAAGCACAGAACTCACTGTACATAGACATCAGTATCAGTGCTTCCTCAATGCACAAGAGTCTCTGTGTGTACCTCACTACATCTCTTACACATGATATTGACAAGCAAATTTTTTCCAAGTTTTATGTAATTATACACATAACATTTTAAACTAAACAAATCCATAGTTCTTAGACTGCAAAAAATTACAGCTGACTAGAGGTCATGCTAACATGCAATTTTTCTGAGTTTTGCTTTCCTTAAGCTTTGCTTTTCATCCTTAAAAAGCAAGGAAAAAAGAAATCATGAACGACAGTTAGCAGTCTGTTAAGCAACAATGAGATTTATTTATAACCAATTACCTTCATTTTGTTTACATTTAATTTAAAYGAATTTAAATTTWAAAGCACATTTCTATATTTTCTTGATTCAGAAACTTAAAACATTGTGGAATAAAACGACATACTCATCCTTCACAAGAACATTTCTTTTCATGCTAGTAGGAAGAAACACCACTTAATCGCWTCCACACAACTCAGAGCAATGTAAGCAGCACCAAGCACAGCAGGCTGTAGTCAAAACCCCCTCAAACCACAGATGTCTCTAATGAAGTTTCCATGTACAGGCACAGACACTGAATGTTTACAATAGCTGTGCCCATAGCTAAGGCCCTTGACTATGTTGATGACTGACAGCAAATTAGGTAGGTAACTTTTCCTTATCTACTTTTGAAATTATCTTGGTACTACTAATGCAGAGCATTGCTGCTATTATCATCTAAGACCTCCACAGATTGTTAGCTTACTGAGCATAAGTGCAGCAGCAGGAAGATTGTGACAATGAACATTTAAGAGTTAGCCCATTTTAAAATATCTTTTACTACACAAAGGTATTTCATATAGTTGAAATTCATGATTCATGTAGCAAGCATACATTCTAATGCTGCTGGTGTTACAAAGGTCCTTCAGAGTAAATAGTAGAATGATTTTTGTTTTTTCATAAAACATTCCAAAGTAATAATGGTTAAGTTTTACACAAACCTTATTTTGCAGTCATACGCTCCTAAATTGCACTATACAACTGAAAGAGATGGTTTACAGTTCTTACAAATATACCTTTTCCCCATTCTTCTGGCATCTTCAAATCAAGAACATAGATGCCAGGGACTTGAAACAAAAAGCAACACTTGCAACTATATAAAGATGGTAATGTTTCTTAACTCAAGTCAAGTTGAAAAAGAAAAATTTTATCAACTGCACAAAAACCAGTATCAATTAGGAAGATTATAGAACTACTTTTTTTAGTCTTAATATGTCAAGCCCTGTTCACTAAGCCATTAAGAGAAAAGCATGTAAGGTGAATGTCTGGACTAAAGCAAGTTCTAAAAACTCATCTCTCTGATGATGCAGTGTTAAATCATGGCACTGTTCAACAGCTTTTTAAAGAGTCTTCTACCTCTCCAATATCCTCTAGAGTCCATAGCGCAAGAGGGCTGAAGACATCTCCAAATTATTCTGTTTTGAGAACACAGTGGCACATCGCTTATAAACAATCATAACATATGTTTGGAGGTGGATCATAGAGGGTTGTCCCCTTCCTTCCATTATTAGCAAGAACTTTTACAGCACATTAAAATGCATCTGCATTGACATAATTTAGAAGATTACAAGTCACCCTGTTTTAACAACTGAAATATCCTTTTTGACTTTACTGACTACGTATAGCTAGCCTACAAGTCATTTGGCAAATTAGTCCTAGTGCACAACAGGGAAGATAGGGCTTTGCAAAAGTAACATCTCTCCACTAGCTGAGTTAGCCCCTTGCTTAGTTTTTACTTTCAATGAACAAATATTTATTTTTCTAAAAATGTTTTATTCTTAACATTTTGGGACAAAAATCTAATAATTTGAATACCAGATATTTCATTCCATGTTGTGGCAATGCTTCAAGTAAAAGAGACAAAAACCAATCTTACATGCATAAACCAAAACCTGGTTATTTACTTTTTCAAGTATGTCAAGCTGAAAAAAAATCAAGAACTTCAGAGATCAAGACACTATCTTAGTAAAAAAGCATACTTCTATTTCCATCTATGCTTAACAAGCAGAATTTAATTTCAAGGCTTATAGACTCTCTGGATAGTTAAATACACATGGAATGACATAATTTAAAATTATAAAGGACCCCTATGGTTTTTGAGTGTCAGGACAAAAATCCAAAACTATAATCAGTCATTTAAAAAACCTCCCACACAATTTGTAGATGTAGCTTAAGGAAGAAGGCTTCTAAAGAATACTTCCTATAATAGCAAGAGTCTTTGAATACAGAGACTAGGAGAAGTAGTATTTTTAATGATTTCTACCGAAAAGTTGTATTTGTATGTATAGGCCTCAAAATACTCATCATAATCTCACAATGCTGCACTGCAGATGCAAGTCAGTCTAACATCAGGAAACTCAGTTTTTTATGTGTATCAATTGTATGAATGATACTGGGAGAAAAGTTGAAATATTATAGCTTGCTGAACAGCTGTTGCACAGATAGGTTAAAAAATAATTCTTTCCATACACTTAAAATGAAGTAACATGTTAGGTATACAGTTGTAGGGAAGCTGAATTGACTATTACCTATATTTAATATATGTTACATAAGAAACTTTGATTGATAGCATTTTAGATGATATATAAATTCACATTCCATTTCTATTATAGCTCTATTTTTGCAATTACACAAACTTTGTCGTTGGATCATCATTTGCTGTGACCCTCTGAAAATAAAGTGAACACGGATTAGCACATTCTCTGCCACATGCCGTATCTGTCACTAAACAATGTCTTAATTTTAAATTCTTGTTCGGAACCACTGCTTTGACAACTACTGTCACTGTTCAAGGTCTGCACGAAGCTTCAAACTGCATATTATCACCCATTGACAAACTCGACATTTTATGAAGAGCCCCTTCTCACACTGACTTATCCTCCTTATCCTGAGTAAATAAGTAACGATTCATTTTATAACCTTGACTTTAAAGTCCAGCCCTTCCAACCTCTTTTTTCTTCTTCCTAAACAAGTGACAAAGAACAAGGAAGCTGATTGAAGGGGTCCATTATGTATCAACTTAAAGAAAGGCAAAGTGATTGATGAAACTAGCAGTCACCTTCACTGCTAGCTACAGCACCTGTATCCTTTTTGTCAAATGACCTGAAAATCCTGCTGACAGTTTAACATTCACCACAAGGATACATTCTCTAGTACTGTAGTTTTGAATATTTTTATTTGCTCAGAAATTCATGGGAACATTCTTTTAAGATGGAACTACACATTTAAAATCAGTAAAAACGTGTATTTTCTTCCTCCAGATCTTGTGATTTCTAAGTTTACTTGGCAAAACTATTAAATAATACTTGCCAGTAAACTGGCAAACCACAGCCCCTCTGCAGTTGTCATACATTTAAATTGCTCGCATTATAACCCCTTTTACAGTAAAATTTGCCAACGGTGATAACAGAAGCTTAGTTAATTTCCTATCACAAAAAAAAAAAATAAATAAAAAA
>NW_026623263.1:2554659-2561355 GCF_030028575.1 Malurus melanocephalus
GAGACTCTGTTTTACACAGAGTGTGACCATTACCACWATATACATTTAAATAATAACTTGTGCATCATGCATCACACATGGTTGTTTTTAATCACCTAGCACCAAACCTGTATACAGCAGCTGTATTTTAAGGAGCAGAATACATGTATTTTTCATGGTGGAAAGAAAAAGTAGCATTGTTTTAAACTCCGCCATAGACCTAACCATCTAATTATATTAAAAAATAAAAAAAAAGATCAAACATCTCCTCACAGTAACTCATTTAATGTTTTTTTCTGCAATATCCCCACAATTCAATTTCTATTTTATAAATAAGACCTTAATACTGCTATTGCACTTACTCTGCTATTTTGGCACTTTCATTTTAAAATACAGCATTTAAATGCTGGGTTATTCTTTGTGACTCCAAGATAATAAAACAGCAAAATAGCACTGAATCAAGAGCATTGCTATTTATCGGTGACCTGATCATACAGAATACAATTACATTAATATACAAGTTGCTAAACACTTATGCATTATATTTATATAATTAAAACAATAGTTCATTTATAGCACATATATATATATGTGCTATATATATATATATAGTATAAAAGCAAAAATAAATGACACATCCTGGAGAATATCTAGTATCAAACCACATAGTGATCAATTACACATTACTACACACAGTGATACTACACACAGTAAAAATACAACACATAGCAAAAATACAATACATCTCTCAGACTGAGCATAATATTTGGTCCAGTGTCTTGCACCAGAAATTAATTCTGATTYAGAACAAACATCTTGTTTGAACTTACAAATAAAATTATCGAATTTAATTGAAGAAAATAAGTTGGAGATTTTGAAGTGCAGATTTTGTTAATTAATGCTTTAATAAATATCAAATGTGTATTTTTAAGGCTTAAACATAATTAAACATCACAAATACTTATAAATGCATTTAAAAGTAAAGAATAGAGGTGAATGTAGTGTCATGGCAGGTTTTTTTTCTTTCAAGCTGACATTTTTAGAAGTATGTGGACACAATTTCTGAAAGGACAGTATGGCTTCCAAACATTTGATGCAACACATTCTATGTAAACCAGACTTCAGAACACCCTCCTATACAGCAATTTTACATGATCAAAAAATAAAAACAAGTATGTGGGAGTCTGTTTCATTTCTTCTTGTAGCTTGGCAATAGTTAGTATCTGCTGATGAGCAGCTACATTCATCTGCAGATTTCCAAGTGCTTTCCCAAGGTGAGTAAGCATCATTATCCTCATTTTTCAAATGGAAAACTAAAAGATTAAGACACTCCCTCCAGATCACAAAGCAAGTAGTAAGCGAAAAATAAAACTCACTTTCCATATGTAACACCTAGTTCTGTATCCACTGGACCACATTGCCTTCCCACAGGGTTAAGTCACACCTAATGAGCCACATAGCTGAATTTTGGGTGACACTAAGACTCCTAAATTTAAGATGATGCCTTTTCACTTGCTTCATATGTACAAACTCTCCCAGGCATCTTACTAACACATGATATTGTAGAACRTGGTTGCAATTATACCTTATGCCAGTTACAAATCTTATAGGGAACTGCAAAGGAAAAAACTGAGACCACACAGATAGACTGTTCCACACGGGGAAAAAGCTCACCTTCACAAATTGAGCTGAAGAGAAAACCCCAGAACTTCCAAAGTATCTCTGACTACTGTGCAATTGTAGTCAACCACACAAGCAAATTTATAAGCACACATATAGGTACAGGATACATGTAAACTGTCTTGTGGCACTCTTTCTCCCTTCACTTTCCCAATTTCAATCTGTACATAAAAACATGGGCTTCAGAAGAATAAGGAAAATATTGAATACATAGAAAAAAGTTCTCTGTGATGAAGCAGCAAAGGGATAAGACATCTCTTATATGAAGCTAAAAAACAAGAGGGCAAAATGGTAAGCTATAAAAATAATAAAATGCTATCACACACTTGTGGTATCATAACACAAAACTACAAAAACATAGAACAGAAGAGAAAAAAATAGAAGAGAAGATGTGGCTAACACTGAAAGCTGATTTAAAAGCATCCTCTTTTGCCTGAGTAAAAAGTTTTACAAGCATCCTTAAGAGAATATGGGTATACTTGTAAATGTAAATGTAAAACTAATTATTTGAAAAACAATGGTAGTTGATCAAAATCTGCCTGAGAACAATGGGCAGAAGACCACCATTGTCCACAATCCACTGCTACCATAAATGGTTGCACTACATCTCTTTTATGACAGTAACAAGTTAATGTTCCTTCTCAGGCAGCCATTCCTGAGGTAAGCACTCAGACCAGGGCTTATATGAATGACAAATGTATATAGTTAAAGAATAATTGCTGCTAGCAAAGCTCTGAAAAAAAAAATCATGAAGTTAAGTGCATGTCAATAACTATTTGAAAGAACTACTATTTATTTCTCTACTGTAGGATTTTGGTGCTTAAATACCTCATGGTAACTTTTCTTGTAAACTGCATACCACACTAGAGCTGTTATATAACCCATTACTGCAACCCTTGAGCTCCCAGTACTTCTAAGGAGAGATACTTCAAACAGGAAAAGAATATACTTCACAGTCAGTCTTAAGACATGTAGTGGTGGAACTACAAACAACCTAAATGGCCAAAGACCCCTAAATTATAGGAAGTTTTCCGCTGTAAAGTCTATGTCAATAAGTAAAAATAAAATAAGGTGTTCTCCTAGTCTGAAAGTAATTTTAGTTAAATATTGAGGTAGTCCATGTTYACTATTTCTCAAGGAATTCTGTAAATCTGTAGTCAGTTTAAAATTAAATGTATTTATCACCTTATTTGACAGGTCTGCTGCTTGACCTTGACTTTTGCAAAAGCTAGTACTTGTGCTTTACACAGAACCAGTCCAAAGGAGTTCTTATAGTGGATCTTGGTCAAAAGTTCTTTAGAAGACATGAAACAGAAAACAAGATGATGTACTTCTTCCTTCCTCAACAGTTTGTCCGGAAGGTCAAATAGTAGGGAACAATAAAACATACCACTAGTAATAACTACTATCATGAAAAAAACACTGAACATATTGAATAAAACCATAGGAAGTAAAGCAGTACCATTTCTACAATTATGCCTCAATTCTACATGCACAATAATTAATAGCAAGTCTAAACGGCTGCAAGAAATATTTTTGTACTTCCCCACTACAACAAGAGTTTTCCCCTCATTTGTTACATGCATTTTTCATTAAATTTGCATAGTCATGCTTGACCTTTCCCCCAGGTTATCCTACATGGAGCAGGGAAACAATCTTCTCCCCTCAAACACTACTCAACTCAGCCCATAYAGCCACACATTTTTTTAACCTCATACAACTGCTTCTGCCACCAGAGCTCATATTGATCTGTCAGCTCGCCCTTGCACTAACACTGCTCAGAATAATAACAGATTTCTTSCTACCAGAGAAATATTTCCTTTTCACTAATTTTATTCATAAAAATATGTGTCATTTTTATTAGTTAATTATTCTATGCAGCATACTCAGGGCTCTCCACATTTAGGAGAGTAGTTGCTTGTACATTCTTACCATCTAAATGAAAAAAGAACATCTAACGAAAAAGAACAGGTGGTTTAGCTTTTTTATCTTATCAGCTGTGTGACAGGTAGGAACAGATGATCACTCTCCTCTTCAGCTTCTCTCCGTTACCATAGCTCTGCTGTCTCTCCTCTCACCATTTTTGCTCAAAATATTATTTATTGTAGCAGATAACCCTCCCTGTCCTCACGTCAGTCTTGAGTTTTGCTTTCAGTTCCTCCTTTCTCACTTTATAACCCCCTCTTTAGGGGACAACACCCATTTCCAGGGTTTTCGAATAACTGCTTCACACTGACAGCTTGCCATTTTCTCTTGCCTTCTGTTTTTCATACACAGTACATCTTCACCTCATTTTCAAGCTTGCAAATTATCCACCTGAAACTCAATCGATGCCAACTGCAATTTCCTCAAGCACTTAGTTCTGACTTCACTTGCCTGCACCAATTTGAGAAGCCCCACAGAAACCTCTGGTGATCTCAGTTTACTTGAACCTGAAGATGAACCACATATACAAAAGCAGAAGCAYGCACATGGATTTCCTACATTTAGCATTCAAGTGGAAGAAAGTCATCCAAGAATTACAAGAGATTTTTGTTGTTCCTGGAACAAACTATAATAAGCATGCATGCGTTTATATGAGGGGGAAATGTACTGTGTGTAAACATGATGATAAAAGCAAATGAGCCACAGGGCAAAGCATTAGGTTGTACAGTTTCTATTCAAGAATATTTTGGTTTTGTAGATTTTGCCATTCCTGTAAAACTGTTCTTGTATTTATGCTTTCTGTAACATTCAGCAGCTATGAATTTGGAAGTTATAAGTTTTCTAAAAGCTGTATCCAATTACAGTGCTGAATGATTTGAATAGTAGACTGCTTGACATATTCCAAGATAAATGGCTGCTACATTTCTTTGTTATTAGGGTCATATACTGTACTTATCTATTTTTACTCCATGCTCTCCATTGCCTAGTAATAAATTAATTTCTCACTGTTAGTTTGGCATGTGCCCTACAGTTATATTCATTTTCTCTCCCACAGAAAGAAGAAATTTTCTAAACTATTTTTAGAATTAGCCATCACAGATTAAATTCAAAATGCTATTTTAAGAGTTACATTCCCACATAAAGTCTCAAAAACAAGTTTTGTATTTTTATTTTTAGAAAATTACCTGGTGCTGCTGAATAACATGAGATAATAGTTAACTACTTGCACACATGTAAAACATTTTACAAGATATGGATATTATTTGAAAGCATGGGTTTCAACCTTAGCATTTAGGTTCTGTTGCTTCTTGGTGCAAAAAATCATCRAAGGACATCATGTACATCTGCAACAATGGCATGTACATCTGCAATATCAATGGCAATGAGAGCTCAGCTTAGATCTGAAATCAGAATACAGACYGGACATGTCATCCCTATCCAAACAGAAAGAACTAGTTCTTAAATGATTCGTGTTCCTTCCWGAACAGGAATAATGAGGAAATGTTCCAGCTTCTTAACTGGTTACCAGACCTCAGTAATACCAAGTAGATGTTTTGCACAACCATCATACAGAACAACTTCTACTCTTCAGTCTAGCTCTGTCTATCTAACAGGTCTATTTCTTTGCAGCTGCCTTCAGAAGAATGGGGAGAAGCAATTTAGCAAATGAACAGTGGCAATCATGAGCAAAGCAGGTATGAATATGGGAGTGGAATATGTGTTCATGTACTGTAATTGATGAACAGACTAAAGACATTGACAAGCTGGGGGTGTTCTCAAACCTCTGGCATTACTGATTGCTATCTTTAATTTATCCTCAAAGGTGATAATTCTGAAATAAAGCAAAGACACTAGAGTAATTCTTAAGCTAATCCAGAACCCGGTAAACACGACAGCTTGTGCTTTGAGCTGTCAAAGCCATAAAGGATGACAAAGAGGCAACTGTGGTGTGCAGTCACAGAATAACACCACAGTTGCTAACTCTGCATACTGGACTATAAACAYGGAAAAGAATTTCTGGCATCTTCAAACTGTGACACATCAATGACTACACATCAGATGTAGTGACTGTACATCCATGGATTGTTACTGCCCTGCTTGAAATTTACATTACATGCCARTTTTCTCAGATAAGGGTAATATCCCACAAATCACCTGAAAGTCTACTGTTTCAACCAAATTTCGAAGCCTGGAAAGATGAAATTGAATTATAAGTGAAGATCTTCTATTCCTTGAGTCAAATCATTCATGCAACTCCTTTACTTAACAAATATTTGATGTTGCAAACTCCTGCTCCCAATGGCGGCACAAAGTAGTTTACCAATAATTTTTAAATTTGCAGTGTAGGTTCTAGATACAAAGCTCTTCAGAAACAAGGCTAGGCTAAAAAATGCCTGTGACGTTGGTCAGGCATCTGATCACTTTCACCCATTWTCACAAGGATACGTACCCTATGTTACACCACTGAAATTTCTAATTAAATTGGAAATGTAAATTGGACACACAGAAAATAATATATAAACTCATGTGCAAGAGGACTTCTATCCTTACCCACAACAAAGAACACCCTCTACCTCCAYGAGTTTGCTAACACTAATTATACCTATAGTTTTGAGATTCCCTCATGGAAAGTGCTACAAAGCACCAACAGAATGAATCATGACACATAATGATACACCACTGATTGTAATCTATACTCCTTTTATTTGCACCAGGGACTGTGTTTCATATACTCATGAAAAATTACTTCCAAGTAGCAAAATGTCAGGATTGGAGGCTTGTATGGCAAACAAACAGATGATTAGCAAGTATGTGAGGCTCTTGTAGCTTATTTTTGATAGTGTAGCAAAGTGATGATTTGATGACTTCTACAGTTTGGATACTTAATTTCTGAATTAAAGTTTCCCTGAGGCAAAGAAAAAGACAACTTGAAAGAGAAGGCTAAAAATCCTTGAAGTTATCCTTCTCAGACAGGCAATGGCCATACCTTTCTGCACATTTCAGAATGGAATTACAGATCAATAAATACTGCCAGACTTGCATGTAAACCATAATTTCATATAAGACTTTTATAGGTGAAAGAACTTTAAACAAAACCACTTATTTGACGAC
>NW_026623263.1:2561474-2627327 GCF_030028575.1 Malurus melanocephalus
AGGTCTGCTGCTAAACTCGGGGGCAAAGCAGCTGCTGTAGGAACTGCCACAGGAGTTGTCACAGGACAGACTAGAAGTAAAAGGGCAAGAGATACTTAAATTGAAAAACAATTTAAAATGCTGAGAAAGAGAATGATCTTTTTTCATTGCACAAAAAAAGGATTTATATCTTCATCTAATTATTATATTCTTGTATTTCTGTTTCTAAACAGATTTCTTGCCCCAATACTCAATTTAAGCAATGAAAATACAAATAAAACTGATACATGTATAGATCATGCGATTTACTTCTGAAGTATTTTCTCCTTCTTTCCTATTTTTCCTCCATTTTATCCTTCAGTTTGATACATACAATGCAGCACTTTTTCATTTACAGGCTACATGCAAAGTACATGCTAATGCAATAGTAACATGGTGCAACTATAGAAATAAACTTGAAGAAGGGTACTGAAAGCACAGGCAATAACCAGTGCCAGTTCCATCTAATCCTTCCAAGAATACCATTTCACACTGCTCTTCAGAAATGTGATTTTTAGTGTCTTAATATAACACCATAATTGGCCCATAGATTGCACAAGGTGTTGTAACAAGTAACATCCATTATTAACTGAGAAAATAAGCCCACTTTTAACAGGAAACAAGTCCCAACACATACAATTTCTCAAAATAAGTGTTTTATATTCTAAATTTTGAAACAATTTCTCAATTATAAAATAAATAAAACCTTGTTACAACTGGGCTTAAAAATAACTTGACAGTCTAAGATTGGTACAGTAAATGAACAGAATCAATGTTTAAGACATTTAGAATTCACTGAATTAACTGAATTGAATTTATGCCTTGGGAAAAATGAAGCTTAAATCAAGATACTTACAATCATCTAAATCTAAGAGAAACACATCTTGGTTTTTTGGAGTTTTTCTATCTTGTACTGGTTTTTCTTCTTTCTGTCAAAATACATGAATATTTCATCTTTCACCATATGAGCAGGAAAAAACATTTAATACTTTCATAAAGCAAGTGCATTTTTTCCACTACTTTCATAAAGCAAAACGTATCCATTTTTAGGGCTTGGCACCTACTGAGAAAGAATTCTTCGTATAGTTAAGTTGAACCTAAATTCCACAATTGAATTTCTGAAGGCCATCTATTCTTTTAATATTAATCATTGCTGCTACACAGAAAAGATCTGGTGAGAGATCAGATACTTCCATTTACACCATTAAAGAGAGAGCAGCTTTTTCTTTTTTTTTTTTTCTTTTTTTTTTAAGACAAAAGATTTGGGTACAAACATTCCTGTTTTTATGTGAAAAACAGGTCAAAATCTATTCAAGGAAATACAGTGTTACTTGCACTTATCTAGCAGTATGGAATTATGTCCAATTATCTATTAGCATTTTACTTAATTGCTGAAAAACAGAAAGTTGATTCTTGCCACCAAAAAGTTTCAGTTTTAAGCCTTAAAATGAGTTCTAATGATAARAACTGGTTCTACCATAAGCAAAGACAAGAGAAGTAATAATCGCAGTACCTTGGCAGAGCACGTCAACAAAATTTGTTTCAATATACGTAAGTAAAAAGTTCTAAAGAAAACTCGTGAGCGGTGGCCATACCTTCAGAGCATGTCTAGAGCCTGTCTAGACAGTGGTGATACAGGAAAGAATTTAGTGTGTTATAGCTCTGTATAGACTCCCAAGAGGGTGGTTTAGTATAAAGGATGGATCATTGGATGAAGCCAGAACCTTGTGTATCAAACAGTTTTGTCATCATGCTGTTCCTACCCACTCCAAAGCACCCTTCATTTGTGTCAGCTGAAGAATTCCTTCTACCTTCATATTCATATGGCTCACTCACCAAACACAAGGCTTTGCCATTCTTTTAGAGGTATATCACGATATATCAATTGATTTTAGTCCTTAAGACAAAGCTCACTACCAAGCTACTGTAATTTAAATGTAGTCTTGCCTGAAGTCATACTTTCTAGTTTAACACTTCAACACTTACTCTTCAACAGTACGTGACAGCCAAATGCATATACATACGTAATTATTTTACCATGTCTAATATATTAACAGGCCAAAATCATTAAATCTCTTTATGTCCATCTAGGCCTTCACTTCTCGAGCATTTCAGACACTCACGATACAATTTTCTAAAAAGGTTTGGAGTCAACTCAGTGGCGAGTACCACTTTGCTTAACCAGCACCACAGAATAAAATGACACCTCTTTYCTCAAAGTGTACTTCCTCTCTTTTGGTCTCTCAGTGTCATAGTCAGTTGCAAATAGTAATAGTTAGGGGTTTTTTTCCCAGTTTTTGGAGAAATTCAAGGGCTCCCTCCAAAGAACATGAAAGAAACTAGCCAACRTTCTCATTATTGAAGGCTTTGATGCTAATGACTACCAGGCTTGACCTCAGCCATGAAGATATTGCTCATCATGTTCTTTCTTCCTATAAATTCCATGGCTCAAATAAACAGTAGTCACTTATATGATCCCTACAGATATGCTTCAGGTATTCTGGGAGAAAAATCATCTYGTGGACTGAAAAGAACAGGAGCCACTATTTTAAAAGTTATTTTAAAATCATCATGCTTTGATGGTCCTTATCACTATGGTAAATTGAGTGTTCTATTAGCACTGATTTTTCTGAAACCTAAAATTTCACTGGACAAAGAAAATACTACACAACAGCTTTAAAACAAGGCTAAAGTTATACCATTTCTTAATTTTTTTATCCAGAATTAGTGAGGGACTCTTGCAGAATCAACTTTCTTGAATTTCATTCTGCTCACAATTACCAGACTTTTCTCTTAATGAYTTTCTAATAAACACATTTTAAGCTTCTTTTGGCTATTTTTGTTTTAAATCTGTGAAATAAGAACAAATAGTATACTTAATAAACTAYAAGTTCTACTTAAATTACTCATGTCTATGAAGTGTCAGAGACATAATTTTGCAACAATGCACCTCATGAATTTCAAGCCATTTTATAGCATAGTTTGGTGAATATTTAGCTGTGAATCTTGGGTTTAGATGTTATCTACAGCACTTTTACTATATTACGCATCACAACTTTTTTCCTAAACTAGAAACTCTTCAGAAATCAAAACAGACTAAAGTARAACTCAGTTTAACAACGGGCAAATATATTAAAAATGTTCTCAGTTTCTGAACTCYTTCATTGCTGTCCCCACTCACTCATAAGATACCTTTGTAAGTTCTACCTTCAACTATGATTAAGGCTCAAAGCAACAGYTTTGTATTTGCAAAATACTTCCAGAGAGGTGGGATGCCTCCATCTTTTATTATGCAACCAATTAAGAGTCTATAAAATGTGGCTCAACCCACACAAGAGCCACACATGGATGAAAATTCTATATGCTTCAGAACAACTTCTAAAAACATTAGGAGTCACAGCCAAGGAATTCTCTTACTATTGATCTRTTTAATGAAGACAACTAAGATGGGTATTCTAAGTCACAAATAATACCAATAGTATGCTTCAGTTTGCTTTTCTGTCACACAGCTTGGTGTGTATTTTTATAGGTGAAATCTATTCCTGCACTATCCTGATACTATTTTTAATCTACTACATAATGCGTCTTTTAAAATTGGAAAAAAAATCTTCAAGAGAATTCACTTGTACTTCCAAACAAATAAAATGGTCCTAAGGTACAAGCACAAAATCCTTGTACCAATGTATGGCAAGGCAAACTTTCACTGCAGAGTTTATCAGAAGAAAGAACAAGCAAGTAAACAACACCAAAYAGAAAACAAAAACAAACACAAATCTGACCATATCATCTGGGAAACATAAAATCAAGGGCTAATTAAATCAAGACAAAGCTAATGTTAAAGTATGATCACATTTCTGACTTCAGTTGAGTGTTCAAGCTTCAGAAAATATTGGGCTACTCATATGCGTGCTATATATACACAAAAACCACAAAAGTATTTTCATATTTGTATGCATTTCTACATATGGATAYGCACATTATTGTGTGCAATTGTGTACCAAACAGCAAAGAAATCTATTTATGTGGGTCCAGCCTATTACAAACATTATTTTCAAATCTGTTTTTTCCAAGGAAAGAAAATGGATTGGCTATCTAGGAACAATAAACAGCCAATGACTGAAGATATTTCTATTGAGTAAAAAAGGGTTTGCATTTGAAATCAAGACAATAAAAAGGTTCTGACGTGTCTGACATTTCTCTGTAAAACAATTTTTCATCTTTTTTTTTTTTTTTTCTTAAAGTAAGCCTACAATATAACCCAAACAGTTTTTTTACCAAGAAAGCCCACTGTGGGAAAAACAGAATACTAAACAAAGAAGTTAAGGTATATTCCATCAAACATTTCTCCATTTGCAATTCATCTTGGTAATAGAGATAGAACCTGGTAAATGCATATAGGACTTGAAGCAGGAGATTTCTCTTGCTCAATGCATAATTCATGTGCTCCGCCTGCAAAGTGTGTAAAATGAGAATTTCACACCGCAGCATGAGCCATGGAGCTGCAGAGAAAAGGCAGATGAAATCATATTCTACTGTGCGAATTTTATTTCTTATCCTCCCAATATTTATACAAAACTATCACTGACAATCCAAATGCATTGACAGATCACCCACTGTTTCCATTGTGTTAGCACTTGAAAGGAGATCAGGCAGAAAGATAGACAATTTGTTTTTGTATATTTTTTTAAATAGTGGATCAGGTTTTTAACAGCTGAGTGACTGTATTATACTTGTATAAGGAGGTCAACAGTAGCTGATTTTAAAATCCCACTGTAGAGACACTACTGATACATGCATCCTCCCCAAATCTGCATTTTAACTCTACAATATTTATGCATACAGTATAACAGGTATCTCAACACCTCAAACTATCCATATTTCAAAATTATATAAAAGACTGCAGTACAAAAGACTGACTTTTCTATTCACTGCAGYTCAATTACACTGAACACAACAGCTTTTTTGAAATGGTTTGTCACGAGTAAAAATATTAAACCATTAATAACATACTCAGGAAAATAATCTGAAGTTTTTGTAGTGGATTTTCATGCCAGTAAGTGCATGAATGTATGTAGAAATTAAGTTCCAATGTGAATATAATCAAGCCTTTTTTATTAAGAAAATTTTGCTGAACATGGCAATGGTACCCAATGCAATATATATGGAATAGTAAACATCACCCAAAACATCAGTGATTTAACACAGTTCATTAAGTGTGAAAAACTGAGAAACTACAAAAATAGAGCTAAATAACCACAATTTCTTTTATAATACATATTTCAGAAAGTCTTTTTCAGTTTTACTGAAAAGGAAATCCTAATGAATAATCTCACCATATAGACTGCCCAAATTAAGAACAATCTATAGCAGAATAACATAAGCTGTATCTTTTCCAGTGAGAAACTACCAGAATAAAACATGCATTGTAAGAGCCTGGCAGAAACCATCTGCTTCCTGGGTGGTCTGAAAATAGGTCAGGAAGGAAGCAGAAAAATAAATATGTGTGGTTCTTGGAAATGTACCTTGACACAAAGGGCCCTACATRTAAGACATTAACTATAACATTCTTTAAAGTTTTAGTTTTAAATTTAAAGTTAAAAATTGTTTTTTCTTTGCAGCTTGGAAGGGATTATTTAGGTTATCACGAGTTATCCTGATCTATCATTACAGATTTGTCAAAAACAGATTTGTCACAAAAAAATTTATTAAGCTAATTATTAGCACAGCAATCACCTTTAATAAGAAATATCTGTAATTCCCTTATCCACCCCCCCTCGCCCATCCAATTACATATCTAAAAAGAAACAAGTATCAGGAACACCACAAGTGTTCAGTGCCTCACACAGGCACTGAACATGGCTTAAATGGAAACTAACAACAAGGTTCCAGGGATAAATATCATACATTGAAAGAGTCTTCCTTGTTCAAAGACATTAAATTAACCACCCCTTGCCCCTTCACACATGACCATTGCTGTTCCCAGTTCATCAGCTGTAGTTTGTTGCTCTTATATTAAATGTGCTAATTTCTAAATGAAAATAAAGCTTCTGCACAGTGAGTTCTATGCTATCCTTTCTTTTCAATAATATCCTTGATACTTCYCTTGCTGCCATGCATAAAAACCCATCGCTATCTGTTTTAATGTCTTTTGTGAAGTTTAAAAGCTTTCCAGTTTTTCCACGCTATCTTTTGACTCTACTCTGATCAAGTCTTCTGTCAACTGTTTAAAAATACYTTTTATTCCTAACACATTTCTTTTTAGGTGCTTTTTAATCAAGTAAGATTTCAGAACGACAGCTATGTTCCTTCTCTTCTCTCAAAGTCCAAGACCTTGACAACTTTCCATTGACCTCAACAATTCAATCCCAAGCTTCATTGACATTCCAGTTTTCATATTCAGTATATTTGACTTCACACATTCTGCTGTTTTAMAATAAAAAAAGCTTCTTTATGCTAGTCATCCTCACATATCCTGTCAAAAAACCAAACAGCTCAGAGAACTGCAGTGAACAAAATTGTGAACATGGGTGTTGATGTCCTGAGAAAAATGGAAAAAGGCAGCACAGAGAAGATATTACTGTTTGAATATGATTTTGCAGTGGCTGCTCAGAACTAAGCACATATGATTACCTATTAATTTCTGGTGAAAAAACTGMACTGATGTGAAAAACTGCAAACTTTTACAATCTATAATCAAAGGAATTTATTCMGAAACAGTTTAGCTTATATTTTTTGCGCTACCATTTCTTGGCAAAATCCAGTCTGACTGTTCTWGTGGAAACAAATTTTGACATAGRTAACCCAATGTGTTATTTGGGCAGGAAGCAATGATCAAACCATGGAAACACATMTCCATTTCTCACATAATACAGCCACACTTCATCTTTTGTTCTACTTGGCTGAAGAATAGATTAAAAGTTCAGGTTACAACTCAAGAGCTCATAGGGAGACCTAAATAGTTACGAAACGAAGATCACATACAATGTAAGTTCAGCGTTTAGAGAAACAGACAGCCATACCTACTCAATTAAAGGAAATGCACACCTCAACAGGTTAATAAAGTAATGGTCTCCCCTCTTAACTGGTCAAAACACACCTACCCACCAGCTTCAAAAATTGCAAGAAATGCTACTAAGGGTGTCCATTTTGACTCTTCTGCCATCTGTATAGGAGTCCTTACTGAAAGTTCTGGGCTTAATTTAAAATGCACTAGAGTTTCACTTAATTTTCAATAGCACGTATCAGTATTAAAATGGAAACTTCTGAGCTATAATTCTACCTTTCAATTTTTTTAATAAATATGCAGAAAGAAATTAATAGGAAATATTTGATAACAAAAAAAAAAAAAAGTGTCATAAATTCTTTTACTCTTCTTCCTGAAAAGGTTTCGCAAAAGCTTCCTTATTTATTTTTAAATGCAAGGTGGGTAGAGAAACAGTAACCTACCTGCTATTTGCTTTGGTTCTATAATGCTAGTTTGAGTATAATGAACTTTTAAGCTCTTTTTCTTCACCAATGCAAACAATTAAATCTTAACTGACACATGATTGTTGYACATTTTTGCATCTTCACGTATTTTTTGAAACTAATTTAAAAAATATATTTGAAAGCTTGCTATTTCTTACATGTTTTAAGAAAGCTAATACTACAGAATTCTTTATTCCTATCAAACACAGACAACAATACTTAAGAAACAATATACTAACATTTGTTTCTTGATTTTCTTTCCTCTCAGACCCAGGTACTATAGACAAACTTTAGATTATATTGTCATAAAATAATCATCAACATCCACGTATTAAGTTTCATCAGTTAAACAATAAGCTTAAAAATTAAATTAAAAAGTAATTAGATTCTATTATAAAAGAATAGAATATGAAAAAAAAACCACTGCATATAAAAATAATTAGATTCTATTATTCTTCTTCATCWAGATGGAGTAAAACTAATATGGAATTATAAACTGAAACTTTTTTTTAATTATAAAAATACTCTTACTTTCTTAAACTATCAAACTACTTTTGGATTGGTCTCTCTATTAAATGTAAAAAAAAAATTTCCTAAATTCTGGATTTTTCRAAGTATCCATAAAACTACTGTCCATCTTCACTCCCACAGAAAGAAACAYGGATGGATGGTTAGAGGCATATTTTCATATACTATAGAGGTTTAAAGAAAACATATTTTACCATACTAACCTTATTAGAGGTAGCATTTCTAGATTTTCCAGACTCAGAGTCACTTTCAGAGTCTGATTCTGACTTGGAGCCTGAAGAACATTCTTCTGATGAAGATGATTCTGTGTCAGAGGAACTGGATGTRCTTCTCTTTTTGGAAATCCCCTTTGCTTTCTTTTTAACATCCTCTGAATCACTATATGTTTCAAAAAAATGTTAAGAGACACGTAAAACCACCAAGGAATCTGCTCAGGCAATATTCAGCACCAGCATTCCAAACTTTTATTAAATGAGTTTCAAGTCATTATTTCTTCACAATAAGAAACTCAGCTATGAATGAATTAGCTTATCTATGGTTACACAAAACTGTTCTATTACACTACACAAYAGAACATCACATGTAGTCTAAACCAGTGGAACAGCCAAACAAAACGTGAACATATTAAATGTTTTAAATGTTATTTGCGTGCAGCAAGTTTGTGACATTACGAAAGGATGTGCAGATAYCCTTTACATAAAGATGCTTTCATACTATTCCACCATGATGAACAGAATGTTGGTGTATCCTGTTTTTGCAAAGTAATATTGCTTAAAAATAATCAATGCATTTAATTTATTCCTTTGTTAATTCTTATAAATAAAACCCCACCACCTAGAAATAAGACCTATAAYGTCTACAGATAGTTCAACCCACAAGACTTTATACACAAGAGCTGTTATATTCTGACACTTTTGATCATTTTGAATATCTTACAGGTCCAGAGACTGCTCTTCACACAGTGAAGCTCTGTTCACGCAGCCAATTGCTGGATTATGCTCATCTGTACTAACAGCTACTGAATATCATCTGCCTTATTCACATCTAATAATACTTTAACTCCCAATTAGCAGATTACCCTTTTGTCTCAGGGGGATTTTCTACCACAGGAAATGAAAATTGTTTTCTAATACTTATCATGAAATAGAAAAATTAATATTGCATATAGAAAAACTCCTCTGTTCTTGGATTGTGCAAACACCATTTTRTTCTTCCAAATCAGGTGTTTCATGCACTACCTGATTCCACTTCCTTCCCAAGACAATAAATTGGTTACTGAAGTGCTTGAAGGGTAACAAGGTCAACAATAATTAAACAAATCCAGACCACTCAACTATTAAGAGTCCCTCTGGACTCATATTAGATTGTTACACAATTTTGCTTAGCTTCTGAAGCAGTACAAAAGAATGTACTATGCTGCATAACTGTTTGAGATTGCAACCTTTTTAGACAAAAAATATACAGAGAAGGAGAACTGAAAATCTAGTATGACAGAAATCAAAACAGTTAGGGTGAACTCTTCCTCCTYGCAAGAACTTTCCATGACCAAATTGTCTAAAAAAAGTTAAATCAATATTCTTTAAAATCAGTAACATTTAAGCAATGTCTWCCCATATAACTGAAGTTGAAATGAACTCCCCAAATTTCAGTCTAAAGCATAAAGCAGCAAATTTGAAGCTTGCAAAGCTAAAAATGGAACAACAGTATACAAAAGCAGTCTAACGTAGCATATCTGGTTGTTAAAGTCATGGCGAAAAATAGGTACTATCAAAATTATATTTCAATATGACATTTAAAACTTGTTTGAGGTCAATGACTAAACAAAATTTCACTAGCATATGCTGTTTAAAATATTTTCATGACAACAAAATTATCTATTCCATTCACTGCCATTCAACAGAAACTGTAGTTGTATTAACAAATAAGTTGTTGTGAACCCATTATACAAATGAAGTTGTTTTTCAACAATTTATCTTTAGCTTTGCTTTAAAACTAGATTTGAAGATTAAAAATGTTACTTTACTGCACATCAGCCGGTTTTGATGGGTAATAATTGTTTATCTTACTGCTTAAAATTTCAGATGTTATTCTAATGAAAAGAATTTACTGGTAACTAGCTTTTTAACTTTGCGATGATGAAAAGCCTGTATTAATTTAACCTACAGATTTCATTTGTTCTGAACAGGAAAAACAATATAAATCACTTTTAAAATCATTAAATCCTGACTTAAATTAATAAAGTCATAATTAGGGCATTATGCTGTGTTTGTTATGGAAGTGGCAAGGCGAGCTGCTTTAATTACTGTCTGTAATAAAAGGAGCAGAGTGTGTACTGCGCCCCAATCAGCGCTGTCAGACACGACTGAGCTGAGCTGCAAACTCATCAAGTGAGCTGGCAGCAGACTGCAGAGTAAAGGGCGATCATGTCTGCAGAGGCCACTTGCTGACAGCAGTGGAAGAAACAGATTCATACAATCCAAGGTATTAGCCCCAATTACTCAAAATTTTAATGATACTTTAATACATGATAATGCTGTTGATAATAGGCAATCTTAAAAGCGCTAACACTTAAATATCTTATGACCGTTTCCCTTCACAGCCCTTGCCTCTAATATTTGGATCATAATCTTTTTAATATAACATTATTTAGAAAAATCAATTGTCTTAGTTACATAATGGCAAAGTGTTGAAGGACTTAATTTTAGCTCTCAGCAAAATTGCAGCAAAAGGTAATTAAGTGTTTCACACAACTATGTGATCACTTATTCAGCCTCCCAAGGTTACATCAATTTTCAACAAGCCACCCAAGATTTCACTGAAGTCAGAAATTAATTCCAAACATAATAGTAGTCTGATTAATGAAAATATGAACCTAGTTCATACACTGACTATTACTAGTATATACTGACATCACTCCTTGGCCAATATACCTCCCCCCCAAAAAAAAGCTTAATTAAAGGCTTGGCAGASTGCTAATGGGAAGAATGCTTTAACAGCCAGCATCACAAAAAACTAAAATCACACAAATGTATACCTACCTCTCATCRACAGCTCTACATGTTTTCTTTGCAGCACTTTCTTTGCTGTCTGATTCACTGTCAGTTGATTCTTCACCGGGAGAGGAACTCCCACTACTCTCATCAATGCTGCCTTCCTCTTTATCTTCCTTCTCACTTTCACTGTCAGACCCACTCCCTGAAATGAAAACAAACCTTACAGTTTTGTTCTAATTASCTTAAGTAATTAGTATTTTAGAAATTCAAGTTTGTTTTAAATTAAACAATCGTTTAGTATTTTAAAATCCAGTTGCAAGCTGTAGTATTATTTACACGTTGCCTAAAGCAGGCAAGAGAACTACTTATACCTTATATCTACAAATTTTTTTTTGGTTAGAAACCTGTCCTATATAGCCTACAATATTATTCAAATTAGAAAGTCAAATAAGAAATTAAYTGCATGTGGATTCTTCAGTTACATAACCTTATTAGGAGCTGGAGATGACCTCAAATTTTCTAATCTATAGATTAGCTTAGCAGCAAAATTATCTTTTCAAACAGTTGCTTAATTAGATAATCTCTTCTTAAATACCCATAGTGAATATGATTGAATCACAAATTATTAATCCTCTGATTAATCATATAGTTACCAAATATTCAAATATCTGAAGTAAGTACATACTTCTRTTGCTTCAGAAATAATTCATTTCAGTAATATAATTCTTAAACATTTCTGTATATTTCCTCAGTTTAGGAATTGGAAGGAAGCAACTCCATGTTCAGATTTTAAGATGCTCCTCTCCCATTCAACCAGATGATAATAATTCTTTTAAGTCTAATTCTAAACATTTTCTGTGTCTAAGGTCTGGACCTGGGAGAATTATGATCTTTACTACATCTGAAGTATACTAACATCTTCTGTCTTGGGGAACGGCCTATCTGGCAATAAAGAGCAGAAAAGTTAAAAGAATGTTTGYGTACTGTACTTGATAGGCAGCTGTTACCCTTTTCATCAACACCCCCATTATAATAAACAGAAAACGTCATGTAGAATTTCAGACAAATACTGTAATACAATTTGCTGAATAAATCTCATGAAAGACTACAAAATTAAACAAATCTGGCCCTTTATCAGCACAGAAGCACTATAAAAATAATTTTTTAYGAACACCAAATTCCAAAAAACATTTGAGACTTACTGTCCCCAACAACCAAGCATCTGGGCAATTTTCCTGCAAACAGCTATGGGCTTTCAGTTTTAACTGCAGTTACAAACYCTCCTTATTCATCCTAGACTCAAAGGAGGATAAAACTAGCATGCCAGCTTTTTTAACTGGGAARCAAATCTAAGGCTAACTCATTTAACATAGTGAATGTATAATTTTCCCCTCAATTTACTGAGTTTATACTTAGCTGAGATTAAACAAAGTTCTGGCTTTGTTTGCAATTTTTTTTTTTTTATGTACCACACAGTTCTTAAGATACAGTTTTCCAGGCAGTGAAAATACAAGTTACTTTCCAAACACTTACCTGAAGAACTGGTACTGGCAGACTCATCCTCCTCCTCCTCTGATTCAGAGTAGAATTTTTCAGTAGGTTTCTCCTTCTTTGGCTTACCTAGAATTCCAGTCCATTCCTTTGCCTGTAAATAAATTTAAGTTTACTTTTGCAACCAGCAATACAAAAATATACACACAACACTTCGAAGAAAAACATTCAGAGTAGTGGTTTTAAGCTGTTGCTAAATAAATCACCTAAGCAAGTCAAGAGAAGCTATTAAACTTCTYTTACTTAACACAATTAGGAGAACTAGAAGTTTGATACATATCTATAAAAGGTGAGACATGTCTATTAGAGAGTCCAGAAAAAGATTTAGTAAGGTAGATTAAAAGCATCAGTAATGATAAATAAATTTCTATGCTGAAAGAACCTGAAGTCTGAGAGTTTTATTTCTAGATCCAGCTGACTAATACTAGAATGAAGGGTAAACAGTGCTAGTCACCACCTTTATCATCCCAAGTTTTAAGTGGAAAACAGAAGTGGACCTTGTAGGTAGCCATAGACAAATTACAGTTCATTTCCATCGCAATTCGCCAAATAAAAGAAATTTTTACCACCAAAGAAATGCCAAAATGAGGCACTATTACCCCCAGACTCTTTTCTTTCCATATACCTGTATGCTAGTGGAGAAGCAGTGTTAAAATTCAGGACAGGAGAGAAAAACAAAATAGCAGACAACTTCATCAACAGCGTAATACAGGTCTGCCTCATTGACTGATCTGATCTAGAATAACACTAACTTTTGAGATAGCTCTAACAATGACCTGCAAGCCTAAACAGCTCTAGAGACACACTGGCTTCCTTGTACCAAAAGCTACTAAGGTTTAAAAAGCCAATATTCTTTTGGATATAAATGAAAATTTGAATGTGGACTGCAGCTTAACKCAGCTTCACTCACATATGCTGTGTGGACACATGGAGTAATATTGAAACCACRAAATTTGTGAAAATTAGGTACCCTCCAAAAAAAAAAACCCAAAATGGCTGAAGGATTTTCCTGTTTGCTTTGAGATGTAAACCCTTGAAGGTGGATGTTTTCTACTATGTTGTAGATGGATGTCATACCATTTGATGAATTTCCTGCAATACTTTTTGGTCTTATGGACAAAAGCACCTTCACACATTTTTTCATGTCAGCCCTATCATTTATAATTCTCTGTCCTGATTACCTCCAGATTATTTCATAAAAGCTTTGAGAAGTTTGTACAAAATAATATTTTCCTTGAAAAGTATATAAGAAGGTAGAGAAATCCTTGTTCGGCCAGTCTGCTGTCCACTGGGCTCTGGAAGTCAGACCTACCTTTACAATTTGCTTTGCTCGTTCTATCTCATACGCCTAGCATTTRCCTAGCATCTCATATGCAAATTAATTCATCCATGATTTACTGAGGAAGTTGACTCATTACAAGGTCTGTATGCTTTTTGTGTCTATCTGTTACAATGCCAYGTCTCTAGGAGCACCATCAGCACACTATATACATACACTTACATTCCTATTATTATTGTTCAACAGCTTTCACTGGCATTTCAGTAGGGCACTGGTACCTGACATATAAATCACAACTCTGGTACCAAAACATGACTTTGCCTCAGAGTTTACACTACAATAATRAAAAGCTATTGTTAGCAGACGACCAGCCCTATGTGTCAACACCCAACTCACATACTAACAGATGACATTTTCCAACCATAAACTTTCCTGTTTCTCTCCAGATTATCTGAAATGTAAACCCTAGTCTCTTCCAAACTTGGCACTTCAAAACATACRTAACTTAATCCCCTGCAGCTGGTTGTTTATACTACCTTTTCTTTTTTTTATTTTTTTTTGTTTAGTCTTGGAGTCATACACAATCCAAGCTCTTCCTTTCAGACTTTAGTAGTCCAGCTACACTCAATTAACATATTGCAGCAGATAAAAGAGATAAAATCAAAACTGAGATGGARGTGAAGAAAGCCAATTTAATCCACAAGTGAAGAAGAAGTGGCCTGCAGTTGATCTACTTCTGTCACTGAAAAGAATAAATTTCCAGATGTTCCATTTCTAAAATAAAATAAGCAACAGGGACATTCCCACACATCAATGGCTTTCAACACAAAACATGCAGAGTATTGAAATACTTGCAGTTTTGGGCTAATACTCTGTATTGACAAGTGCCTTCAGCAAAGTTACTTTTAGTGATGCTGACGTACCGACTCGGTCACATCGACGTTTCGGACAGAGGGGTCAGGTGCCACCTCTGGCCAGTCGGACAACTCCAGGTACCCAGTGGCTCGGCTGTTCAGTGTGTGAGACAAAGTGCCAAGCTGGAAATGATCCCGATCTAATAAAAAGAAGGGGGGGAGGGAAGAAATACACAAACACTGTGAGCTCTACCACGACGAGSAATCTTAATCAGGGCTAAAGGTAATTGCCATTGTATTACCTCAAATGTCATGGAATAAATATAAACTAGGAAGCTCTTCATAGGTCAAAAAACTGATTTCAGTCCATAGATTACAATAATCTCCCCCATAATGGTCAATAAAAAAGCTAATCAGTCAGTGTGTTTAGAGGTGTTGCTCTGAAATGTAGCTTCTCTAAAAATTACTTTACTGTGAATATTAAGAATGACAGCGCAGTTAAACAATCCATATACATGTCTTGGCACAAACACATCCAGAATTTTAATAGTTTTTCTTCAAAATGGAGCTCCTTTTAGAGCTTCAAAACTAGACCTAAGTAAATATGAAAACTAAAATGCAAATTGCCACAACAACAGAGTATTTTAATTTAGATAGCCTGATAACCTTTTAATTTGAGAAGACAGACAATGGATCCTACTTGTAAAATGACAGGGAGAACGCAGAGGGAAAATTATGATTTTGGAGAAAAAAATACCTACAGAGATTCAATTTATTTCAGATTCATRTAACATTTGCAATACTCACATTAGCATTCTTCTAATAAAGTACAGACAAAATACTAGAGCTATTTTCCTAAATTGAAGAATAGCTTTCCTCAAAAGACATATTTTCTGTTACTTAAATAAAATCCACATGAATAGAAATGGATCAGTTTGCCAGGGTTTATCATTAGAGAAACGCACTGTGCACCTTGCTTGTTGAAAAGCAAGTAAGCAGACTGAGCTTCCTTGCATATTAATCTTTTCTATTTGCTAAGTGACACAATTTGTGAGAGTACTTGAAATAGAATAAGCTGCCACATTCCTTTACACAATGAACATTTACCAAATGATTTTGGCAGTTATACCTTTAAAAGGAGACTCAAGCAATGGGGCAGGTTTCTGTGCCAGAAATATTTTTTTGGCATATTTGCTTAAAGCTCCACTCTTCTCATTCGGAACAATAAGCTGCCTAATAAATCTTGTACGGTCTCTGATGTCGTAGCTTTGATCATACTTGCCGAGATTTAATACGTACTGGGTAAGCAATTTTGTCTGTGGAAAAAAACAGGACAAGAACAGAATACAAGTTATTTATGATTATTGATAACTCTGGATAAACATATTTAAAGAGGTAATAAAAATGAATGGTTATGTCAAACAAATGTTGCTCCACAGGGAATATGCATTTCTAAAGCTGCAAATGGAATTCTGCAGCCAAAGCACATGTCCTCTTCTGTATTGGGGAGGTGAATGCTGAGTACTGAGAAGCAGCCATGTGCTAGATTATTAAACTGCTGAAGTGGAAAGAAAGGCATCATTAAAAAAATAATCATATATGGCAAACCCGCTGAAGGGTCTACGTGAGGATAATGAATGTGGAAATACAACTAAAAACATGGCACTCAAAACTTAATCGGAAAAATATGCAGGACATCAAAACATCAGAGGGTATTAGGGGGCTGGCAAACTGCTTCTGCTGAGGTGTGTTTTATGAAGAGATACTGTCCCTGGCATAAGCAGTGTCTGCACTCTGACTGCACTCAGTTACTTTATCCTGAATTATGACCCATTAAAGCAGACACATGAATCACTGAACTGGATTACTGCAAATTATTTGCAGTGCATTTAGCTGTTACTTTTTCATAAAAGCAAGCTGCTGATGCCCTCTAAAAACCAGGATAAAAGACTTCTTCCATTTTTTTTCTTGAAGCTTAAAGCCTTCAGTAATATCGGTCATTTATTTATTTATGTAAGAGAGCAACTTATAGTATCACAGGTTTTTACAGCATAATACAGCTTCCTAGTTTGATGCCTGGGAATACTCACATGCCTTGAATAATTTTAATAATTCAGATAATTTTTTAAGCTAATAATATAAGAAAGGAAGCAGACACAGAAAATAGAAACTATGTAGTGTAACCAGAACAACAGCACTGAATAGACTGGGATCCACTAGATATCTTTGAAACATGTATGCCACTTCCTATATATACATACAAACAGGAAAAAGAGCAGAAATAATACACCATCCTAAGGAAGAAAATTTTGGTATTTCAACTCAGAATGGATGCATAACACAGGATTAAAAATGTATCCTTATGAGAGGTTTATTTGCTTTATACAAAGGAATAACCTTGCATATATATCTTGTTATCATGCCATTGCTATGACAATAACACAAGTTTAAATCATGTGAGCAGGAAAATATGTCCAAAAAATCAGTCAATTTTTGTATACACTATTTGCAAAAATAGAATTCAATTTAATAATTTCCAACTAGGAGGAGGATGCAAGATGAAGTCTTTTTCTAGAGATATAAAAATACTTTTTCAGAATACTGATTAACTCCTGTAAGTAAAATACACAGTAAACAGAAAATGGTTTTTAATGTAAACCCCATTAATGCAATATATGCAAATGTTTCAAAAATGAACTATGGTAACAAAGATGGGAAGAAATTAGTCATTATACATTAGAATAATATAAAAGCATAGTTAAAAAAAAAAGCTTCAAAGAAATATTTTTTGATTCTTTTCTCTCTCCCATACTCAAGAATGGCTCTGTGAAAAGACACCTTTTTTCCTTGAGATACTGTCTTAGCTCTGGGAAAAGTAAAACTTTCCCATATGTATTTCACAGTTTATTGGCAGCTACTTCTGTATGAGGGTATAAAATTTTAAACAACTGCATCAGACAGAGCCTATGTAATTTGCACTCATGCAGGACTTATGCTGTTCAATCTAAATGGAATTGGAAGGGAGGGTTCCCAGGTAGCATGAATTAAACTAAATGAGGGATACCTCCTGCAGCCTTTGCCATCACTTCTCCACTGTAAAACAAGACAAGACTCCTTCCTGTCATGGCAGAAAGCTCAGGAGAATGGATCATAAAACACAATGGTCTTAGCTTGTGAATTGCTATAGGGATGGGAAAAGATGAGGGCCGTGTCATAGTGGGCATTTTTTCAGTGAGTGTTGATGGAATTACATAAAGACAAATTAGACAGATAAAAAGTTGATCCTGAAAGACTGCATTTCCTTTAATAGGATAATTTTTTCTGTGATCCTCTCCCTTTCCCTCCTCCGTTTTCTGTCCCCTAAAATATCTTTTTCATATTGTTCAATACAGATAAATACATAATAAATTTATATGCAAGACTGCAGGAAGTCTATTTTCAATTATCACAGATAGTATAGWTTTTATGGAAACAGTAAGGAAATGTGTTTTTTTTTTCTTATGGTAGAGCAATCAAACAAGTAGAACAGTTTTTCTACATCGAGACAGTTAATAGAAACAACTTTTTAATTAAAAACAAAAAATAAACTAACGAATGCATATAAGTTTTTCTAGCAAAGGAGTTTTCATAGGAAGCTGAAAAGCATTTCAGCAAGCACATTAATTTGGTGAAACATGACAGAACCTGCATACCATGACTGCTTCATACAATAGTGACATAGTATTCTGATCTGTGATATAATGCATTTATTTTCATATGTCAATATTTACTGATATTTGTGCATTATTGTATCATATTAGACATAGTATAATTCCTTTTATCCCCATGCTGCTGAACCAATTACTGTTTTTTGTACATTTTGTTTTGGCAAGAAGGTTTAGGTTTAAGTCTTCCAGAATTCAATCATCCTCCACAAATATTTCTGGAACTTTCTAGTGACAATAGTTCCATGTCAGGATTTAACAACTATCCTATATTAGCAGCAATTATTCTTTTGGTAGGTCCCCACGTAAAAAATTTGTAAGTTTTATCAACAATTGAGGCTCTACAATGAGAAACAGTTCCACTCGTTGATATCATTAGCTTTCAGTAACTTGATTCTTTAGACACACAAGATAAGACCATTGTGGTAAACCATAACTGACATATCTATTTACATCCTACGACTACTTGGGACTTTTTCTGGTGGGAGTCCTACTACATCAGCAAATAGAAACCCATCAAAATCTCTTTATTCTTTCTGTTGTATGCAAGAAACATCTTAGGCAAGTAGTTGATATATTTCTCTTATATGAGCTTCACTCAGACAGCTATCTAGCATACTCAAGATTTTATGACCCGAAGTGTTGAAAAAACAAAGAAAGCTTACTGAATAATACAGACAACCAGGGGAAGCCTGCTTTTATTATATAACTACCCAGATAAAATTGAACCTGAAACTTCCTTAAATTATAAACAGCCTTTGAAAGATCATGAGCTGATCACAGGATTTTAAAGTACACTACAAATTTTTATAAGAATTTTTACAAGAAATCCTGAATATTAAAAAACATTCCTGTGAATGTGCCTCTCCATGTGTTTGACCATACACTTAAGGAAACTACAAGCAAATAAAACAATAGAGAAATAACAAAGGGAATAAAATAAACWAGTCTTACTTCCTCCAGAACTTTGTGGGATTTTTCCAAACAAGACCTAGCAGATGAGTTCAACCTGCCTTTACCTCACCTGGTGAAAGAGCTCTTTTCATCTACTTGGTTGGCATTGAGTGCATCTGTGCTATTCTACCACCACTTTTCAATAATGTGACATTTATTCTTTGAGATTTCCACAACTCAATTAACTTTGGATGAAACTGATGAAGCATCCATAAAATTACTGCGTCACAGGATATGATATGGAGGCAGAAAATACAGGGTTGAGGAGAGGTGGATGTAGAAGCACAGGCCAGCTGCAGCCATCCCGACCTTGATGAGAGCTCTGTGTAGAAGCAGCAGCCCATTACAATCATCTCCACCTTGATAAGGGCTCGCTCTCTGCTCTYTTGGGAAAGGTGCACAGCAAAGGATTAACTCCTGCCGTAAACACCCATGTGTGAATGTTTTCTTTAACCACCCAGAATGCTGGGAGGTGGCATGTTTGCATGTATGACTGATAACAGGGCAGAAAGGTCTGGTCTACGGCTGCTTGGTTTGGTGTGGCTTTGTCTTTCCTGTTGTGCTTTCCCAAAACTTTCCCTAAACTTGCCTACAGAAGAGTGTAACAGCAATGAATCCTGCTAGAAGAAAGTGGAGGTTCTGTTCATTTTTTTTCCAAAATGCTGCACTGACAACTGGGCAATCAAATGTACAAGATTTGACATCAAATTTTAAAAATTAAAAATGAAAATGGCTGGACTTTTTAGTAATTCCAGAAGTAATTCCTGAAGTAATTCCAGAAACTAATTTTAAAACTTAGTGAGTAAAGAAGAGTTACTTCTGGGAATAATGATGTAGCTAATGGAAGAATGTTGCCAGCCTCTAAAGGGAAACCCATGGTATTCTAGTTTGAAAGGAGCTTTGAATCAAGCCAAGTCACCAAACCTACACAGTTAGAATTTTTATGTGAATACCTTGACCACTTGAGATAATAACTTATTTTTCCACAACCTAAAACTATAAAAGGAAAACACCCTTTCATGAAATTCATCATTTAGTACGCATCCCAGGAGACAGTTTCTTCTGCCTCATCGTCATCACGGAGTTTGAATAAAGGGTTACACAATAATTAAAATGATCATTTAAAATGTATTAAGATGTGAAAGAGGAAAAAATGCATCACAGAAAAACCATCATCTCCTTGTATGCAATGGATTTTGACCAAACATGGTATGGGAAAATGTGCAAAATTACAAACACTATATGGAAAATTAGTAAATATTATGGGCTAAAAGAAAACAGTTTAGACACTTAAACCAATCTTTCCTTATCTCAGTCAGTATTTTCACTAAGATGAGCACTGACAGAAAGAAGTCACCTTTTGCTACCTGCCCCATTTTAGACCATATAAGCAAAGCATTCACTCCCCTCTGAACTTATGGCAAAAAAGTTCAATGCCCTACAAAAAAATGTCTAAGACAGATCATATCTGTAGTTGGATACAGCTATCAAGGAACAAGAAGACATCRCAGTTGCAGAGGTGCAAGATCCTGTGCTGTACAAGCTGTTGTAAAACAAAGAGGTGTATGAGTCCAGATTAGTACACCTACCTCACACAATGTATTTCTCCTACATTTGGGAAAAAATTTTTAATTTCACAATCTTTTAAGGCAATAATTGGAACTACAGTGAAAAATTAGTGTCAAARTGCTGCAATCCACAGCCAGCAATGTGGTTCATTGTGCAGTCACTGAGATGAGTGAGGCAGCCTCTCAAAGCTATTGTTTTCAGGTACTTGGAGATCTAAGTTCACCTCTTTGTATTATCTGACATTTTTAGATTATCTTTACTACTAGAGTTATTAAAACCCACCCACTCCACAAGGTAAAATGAAATAGTAAAAGCTAAACCAAGCAACTAACCAATCAAAAAAACAGAAAAAGTGAAAACAGTKATTATCTTTGAAACAAGCACTGATTGAAAGACAAAACAAGGCCTACTACTGGCATCCCCTTTTAGATGTTCTTAATAATGAGCACCTTCTTGTTCAAAATGTCAGTATTTGCTCAAGAATTCTGGTTTTAGTTTGAGAAAACATAAAGTCACTTTAGCAAAATCTTCCTACCTGATAATACTAATCCAATTTCCAAATATTTTCTATTTATGTGAATTCAAAGTTTTGTCATTGCCCAAAGAAAGACACATACAAGAGAAAAATCTCCTCACTGTATTCACATTTATGATCCAGCACATATTTTAGGGCTCGTGGTTAGATTAGTTAGCTATATTTCTTGAAAACATATGTTCAGWTTTTTTTTGCACAGCATAATATGGATTACGTTTGGTTACTAACTTAYACAGAAGAAGAAGCCATTATTTATCTATACAGACTGCTGAAAATCTGCCGTGACTCTAAATAATATACAATACTGAGATTAGGCTTACCTGCTTCGAATTTGTTAAATAGAGTTTTGCACCCAAATTTAAGATCTGCAACTTTACAAGGTCATCTTCATTAGTGAAGCTCTTGGCTGTCTTTCTCAGAACATCAGGTGCGATCTTTGGAACCCGTTCACAGTACTCGCCGATGAGCCAGAGAATGCTGGCTCTGGCTACGGGAACCTGAGGAAACATTGAGCACTCTAAGTTAACGCATTCACAAAGACTACTTGCATACTTGTTTTTCTGTGTTCAATAACAAAATGCTATTTAAAGACAATTGCCATGCAAGAAATGCAGCATGAAATTAAATACAGACATTGTGGTAGACTGAATATTTATACAAAAGATACTGATTCTGACCCAAAATCYATGCATTACAGGTTGATGAGACAAACAGGCACACAGAAGCAACATGTTGATGTTCACTGTACAAGCCGATGGGAACTCGGAACACAGTCCAAGCCTTCAAGATGTGGCTGCGAATTCTTGCCATCAGGTTACGCTAAACACCATGGTGAAACAAACCAGAGGTTTTTGGTTTTTTTTTTTTTTTTTTTTTACTATATTCACACAGAAATGGCTTCCTTCATTTTTATTCAGAATTTTAAGACAGTAGGATCCATATTTTTGCAAATGTCCAAGACCAGCTGAAAACAGAACTCTGGTAAGATGGAAGTTCAAAATAACAATTCTCAACTTCTGAATAGGACTTGCCATCTAAACTAAAACACTTTGATCAAAAAGTTCACAAAGGTTTTACTGTTTTGGAGTTACTCAACAGTTTCACTGAAATAACTGGCAGTAGCAGCTTTTAGATGAACCCCCAGTCTATGGTGTCAAGTTCAAAAACACAGTAATGTCAAAAACAGAGGGGAGGCAAAATGGAAAAGCATACAAGGAAACAGAAGCTCATGCTCCATGCAGTTTAGCTAGAAGCAATTAAGATTTTAATGAAATAATATACACATACCCTYGTAAAAGGTAAGCTAGCCTACATTACCTGGTGGTCAAATTAAAAATTGCATCTCTGTTACATATACATCCCTTGAAAACATTCTTCTCCTTCCTTGAGCAGAAGGAAGAAAGAATGCAGTGAGAAAGTTCAACGCATGTCTTGCACAGTGTCTACAGACTGTGGTGCTCTAATGCTCTGTACAGACTATTGTTCTGTACAGAATGTTAGATGTTGAAAGGTCAGAGGAAAAGCAAAACTGTTCCAGTCTATCAAAAAACTGACTGTAATTTAGAAAAAATAAAAGCTTCCACTGGAATTTCAGTTAATTTTATTGGGTTTTTTTTTTCTGAAAGGATAAAACCCACTAATACTAACATTTCCCATTAGTCCTTACACCACACAGTGATCTTTATTAATAAGCTTACACTTAWGGCAGTGTGAGTTTTGCCTTAGGTAATATTCACAGGATATATATGCTTTAGACAGGTAGCATTGTGGTTCTCAAAGCATTAATTCTTAGTATATTTTATATATGTTTTAATTACTTTTCCAGCATTTCTGTTATTAATATATGAATATCTATCTATCATAATTACAATGGGAACCAACTATTAAAAATCTTACTCAGTAATCYCAAAACATTAGGAAAGTACTACTTATGAAAGTATATTTTTAAAGGGTAACATGGCCCACTAAGCCTACTAAGGAAATACTAATCATAGCATAGTTCACAAGAAATTTCAATTATTAAATATGCTTCAAAGAGTTTCACTGCTCCAAAAAGTTTAGAAACAAMTCTGAATAAAGTCAGCTTGACAGTATTTGCCTCCCTACTTCACATGGTTGAAAATACGAATGCCACCAAAAATATAAAAAGGTATGTCATGGGGAAGACAAAGGACAGACTCCACTGAAAGGAAAAGCAATCACATTATGGATGAGCAGAATAGAGTCCAACAACAACAAAAAGTCCTGTAAGAGCTAATGGCCAATTCAAACACAGGGAAGAAATTTAAGTTAGAGGTAACATGTATTTAGAATGGTGTAACACAGTAATTTAACATATACAGATATATGTAAACACTGAGCAAGATAAAGATGAATTCCACTATGGGAACTGACAAAAAATTAAATAGCCTTGCAATTTACAAGAGAGAGATGAACAAGCTACTGAACAACTGCTACTTATAAAAAYTTTAAATGCAGTCAGAGTATGTTTGCCTTCAAAATGGTAAGACTGATGCCATTACTGTACATTGATTTCAAAAGGGAAAGAGGTTATTTCTAATGTTCCAAAGGTTACACTGCATTAAGACCTCACACCCAATCTATTATTTTAAATTGGGCTAAAGAATAGTAATTGAGTGGTACATTAAATTTTCCAGTATTGGAGCAGTTCAAGTTGCCTACTGTACAGATAGATACCTCTAAATAAGAATATATAGGCAACTTCAGATTTCAGTTATGCTAGATTTATTTTTCTAAAATATTTCATTACAGACTTGTTAAAATACTAGAATTCTACAAGAGATCAGCAAGTACCATAGCTTGGGCAGCAGCCTACTAGAAAGACTCCTTTTCCTATTATTGTCTTTTCATAAAGCAAAACCAGCTCACAGAGTACACCAATTTCAGTAATAGCATTAATAATGACAAGCAAATATCATTACTGTGCTTTTCCTAGTCAAACCCAGGACTACACTGTAAAACCACAATGAAATATATTTAAATATATTTAAATATATTTAAATGGTGTGCATTTAAGCACAGTATTTTACTCTTCAAGCTTTTTCTCAGTTTGTAAAATTAAATTATTGGAGTAATAAACTAGTTTTACAATGTTAAATAAATAGACTAAACAAAATCTAATTTGAAAATTAGAAACAACGGAAGACAGGAATTTATTCTGAGAGTCTGCCTTTTAACCAGGTGGTTAGCTTACTATGTAAATACTGCAYATATATAAAATACAATTTTGTGCCACAAGAATCAATACCAATTAGAGACTTTTTGAATCAAACCCTGAGCAGAAGCCATTTTAATGAAAAGTGTATGYCGAACTGATGAACCCAATGTTTCTGTGTCACTGGATTCATTTGGGGTCAAAATCACACAATATTTTCAGACTTCTTTTTCTCTCTTTAAGTCTTCCAGTTCTCAGCCTTGTAATATCAAGTGCATGATCCTGCAGCTGTTGTTTCCAGGGCAATCAAAACAGCAAACAAGAAATGAAGCCCCTTCTAGGCCTTCACTGCCTTTTCCAGAACAGCTTAAGTAGGGACCTTGAATTGACAAAAATGCAGGAAATAATACTTTCATTATTCAGCCCTGCTCTGCATTATCCTCAAAGGCAAACATGATTGTAAATTACTTTGCCTGATGTTTTATTCCATATGGCCTGAGCAAGTGGTTAAGTGCACTTTTTAAGCCTTTAGTACCGGGAGGCAGTCTCTATTGCCATTTCAACCCATTACCTGTCTCAAGGAAAATAAAAAACAAACTAGACAGACACTCCCCCCAAAGCAAGACTCTCACTATTTACAACAGTTAGAGAGAGATATAAAGATTTTGGAGATTGTTCTAAGCAGCACAATTGAAGAACTATTGTGAAATAGTTCAGTTCTCAACATATTCACACAAAACACAAGGGTAAAGAACATATTGAAATCACAAGTTCTGGTTATTCACATCTGTCACAAAATGAGAGATCTTCAAATTGCAARTGAGGAGCAATTTTCTTTATCCAGAAGAAAATTTGCATAGCCAGCAATTTTTAAAAATTTTACTTGGAATCAGAAATGGAAAGAGTGATAAAGTTGATTTGAAATGTCAGACTGACAGCAAAAAGAAAGGGTACACAGGAAAGAATAGGAGCAAAAGACAAGTATTTGCTTTTTATTTTCAAATGGTAGACCTTCAAGGACTCCTCTACTATTTGAACCTCTACATATACTATTTCTTTAAAACAAAATTTTTACTGGTGACTGCACCTCTTAGACAGTGTACAGATTTTTTTTTTAAACTGTTTTTTATTCAAGCAGAATACTTGCTTCAAGTTTAGTGTTCTGGACACAATGTCCCAAAGGCCATATATTCCTCACAAATTCTAAACAATCACATAGACATTAGAGCCAGTAAAAAATGATGACATTATGAGAATTGTCTGCTAAATCATTACTAATATAATATACTATAAATCATTACTATTAYATAACTGAAATCTTTACTAATATAAAGGTGTAAAAATATGTTATTAAGGTGTATCCTAAGTAATGTGGCTAAAATCTGAAGCTTGCAAAACAGAAATACATACAAACATATGAATGTAATACCTTGTGATATCTTCTCAACACTGCAAGAAACGAGAACTAAATTAAAGGAAGCAAGCCACCTGTTTTGTGAAGCCAYATCAGAAACACAGCTACACTGGAGGTGCATCACATTGAACCTGCTCTTACCTTTAAAACCTTTTCCCTAAAGTATCAGGTATTGTTGCTGCTGGAGATGAGACTACTAAAAGGAGTTTTGAACTTACCTGTCTCTAAATGGCTCTTCCCATAAATGCATTTTTTAAACTTCTGTCACTTCAAAAGCTGTACACACAAAACTAATTAAGCCTATCTCAGAGTAAATACCTAACACAAACAAGCACTACTCAGATCTCTGACCCACACTTATCAAATCATTAAATTGTAAAGCATGACAACGTTATTAATATATTAACAGCTAAACAAAATGTTTTTTATCATTTTTAAAAATGGAACATTAAAGAGATCCAATTATTCTCTTGTTTAATGTCTTCAGAAAACCATCAGACATGCATTTCCCAGTTACAGCTTTTGATGGGTGTGAGGAAGGGAGCTGGAATACAGCTAGATCAAACTGTACCATGYACAGGTCTAGGTACTCAAAAAGCATCAGATGCAAAATAGATCTCACAGATCTTTGCCTGGGCGGGCCTAGGATAAAAGTTTAAGGTACAAATGAAAACAYACAAAAGTAAAGGAACAAAAATAACCCCTATTTTCAGATACATAAGAAACAATCAATTGAAGCCCAAACTGAAATAGACCTAGTCTTTACTGTAATTTATGCTCAGTGATCTACAAGATCTAAATTCCTAACTCTCCTTACAGTTGGTCTTGCTGGTTTTTTTATATATGGTCTTAATATTTAGCTGCTTCTCAGTTTTTATTTATTTTATAAGAGAAAATGGTTCTCTTCTAAATATTCTATATCCCATCCCTTTTAAAATGGCTTCTGTAGAYGAAGAAGATGCAAACAAGTAAATTTCAATAAAGTAAATGACCGAATGACACACTGCTGTAAAAGATTTTTAGGGTCCTCAACATTGTAAATTACAACCTCAGGCTAACACAAGTGAAATTCATAACAATATCAATGAGAAAAATTCAGGCATGAATCCAAAAAATCTATCCCACTACACCAGTTTAGCTTATTTTAATGGCTGTTTACCATTGACTCAGTTTAAGAAGGACATGGAGATACGTGAATGTGTCCTGATGAGGGCAATAAGACTGGTGAAGGCTTGGGACACAAGCCTATGAAGATCAGCTGAGGGAGCTGGGGTTATTTAGCCTGGAAAAAAGGAGACTCAGGGTTGACCTTATCACTCTCTTCAACTGACTGAAGGGTGGTTGTAGTCAGGTGGGGATCGATCTCTTCTCCCAGGCAACAACCAATGGAACGAGAGGACACAGTTTTAAGCTGCACCAAGAAAGTTTAGGTTAGATATTAGAAAAAAATTCTTCACTGTAAGACTGATCACATCTTGGAATTGTCTGCTTAGGGAAGTGGTGGAATCACCATCCCTGGACATGTTCAAAAAAAGACTGGATGTGGCACTCAGTACCAAGGTTTAGTTGATGAGGAGGTGTTGGGCCACAGGGTGGACTTGATGATCTCGAAGGTCCTTTCCAGCCTAACTCATTCTGTGTGATTCTGCATGTGAATTAAACTAAATCATGACAGAACTATCAAAAAGCTTCTTCTTTCCTTAAGTGCTTTTTGATTTAATAGTATTTAATTCTGTTCAAGCTTTCTGCTGTGTATTACACAGTATTAAATTAATTTCAACTGTAAAAAGCAACAAAGAATTTCTTTGTTCACACCTTCAGCTTCTTTCCCTTCAGTTTCTTTCAAGTTCATTCAAGCCCACATTTGGCTGCTTTTCCTGCATCCAAATCTAGCAGTCTTTTAAAAACGATTGTATACTGCTGTATAGAGCTACAGGGTCCTCTGTTTTTCAATCCTAATAGTTGACAATAACAGAAGAGAGGCCAGGAAAAGAAACGCCAACAAAATGCGAAGAAATCCTGTGCAAAGTAAGTACATACACGTGTATGGATGGATATTGTTTGTCAGTGTAATAATGGTCAGGAACCCTTCATCTCGGTCTCTGTCTAGTAAGAGACTTATTAATATATTAATATATTAACTTCTTAATGTATTAACCCAAGCCAATTGTGTTACATCAACTCACAACCACTTTTGCCACAGCAAGATCAAGATCCCCAGTAATTAAATACACATTCCAAAATGTATATGATTATCCCTTAGAGAAGTAAGGATTTAGGGTTTGGACTAGATGATCTTTATGGGTCCCTCCCAACCCTAACCATTCTGTGAAGGAATACATCTATTTTCAGACATAATGGGGCAGTTTATTTCAGAGAAGTGACAATAGCATTCAACTTATAAATACAAACTTCTTCAAAATTTATTCTTGAATTCAAATCTTGAGCTTACCAAAAAAGGTAGGTATATTGTAGTTTAAAAAAAAATCATCTAGAAAAATATAAAACAATCTCCTTGGAGAACCTACAGCTGCTTGTAGGTTTATGACTACATGACTGTAATTCTTCTATGTCCTTTCCATCAAGATCACAAAACCCGGTAYTTTATGTAAAAAAAAAAACCAAACTATTTTGCATTTCTCTAATACATTTACTTCCATTTACAGCGCAAATTAAAAGGAGATGAAAATCTCATTATCAGTCCACAAGGAAAATAAGACAATGTGAACAAATACTCACTGTAATGTTATCCAAGAGTTTGGCCATATGCTTAATAATTTCACCATGGTGTGCTGGTTGGGTCTGCAGCAGTTTCTTAATGACAACAACACTTTCAGCAACTACGATTTCTGTTTTAGACAAAACAAATTATTAATTCCTAAAGTATTTATGCAAAAGAAAAAGCCGYGAATAACTGATGGTAGAAGATTCAAAAACCTCCAAAACAAGCTTTGTGGAACTGAATTATATTCAATTGGTAACAAAGAGGTAAACCATTCTACTAAATAATGTAAGTTCAGCTTCCTGAATCAAATTGTAAGCAGCAAAAAGAGGAGACAGAAACATTCTAAATGTAAAAATACCAATCTACTACATACATTATGGAACTGCCTTTTAGTAAAACCTACACTTTGTAACTTCCCATAAAATTAAGGAACAGCATGAAAAAAATCTGATTTTCATTAAAATTATGTATATTTAAAAGTAATTTGCAGTCTGCAATTAAAATAAAAACACTTGCATTAAAAGTAATAGCTCATTCATACACCAGAGAAATACCTAAACATCTCCTTTGCATTTTTTCACAGTCTGAACAGTCTCTCTCAGGTCTGTAACACAATCTCTAGTACATTCAAATGAAGCTTCTAAATAGCAAGCTGTTGTAAGATTCATGCCAAAGTCATGCACTGGAGTGTTTAACTATGGYAACAAGTTCACAGCCTGATCAACTTGTATGAAATGTACAATTTTTGAAGCTGGAAAGATCCCCACAGGTGCAGCAGCAAGCCTCTGTGCAAGAGTAAACGCATGTACGGAAAGATGAAGAAGTCTAACTACCATGTGTTAAACAAAGGTACTCCTGCACTTCTGTCTGMGTTTATCTGACACGTGGACCATTCATTCAGCAATCAAACATGCTGAAGTTTCAACAGAACAATATGGGGAAGAGAGGTGTAAATTTCAGAGGTTTGGGAGTCTTTTTTTTTTAAGAAAGCAAACTTCTTTATGGAGAAAGGCTTCTCAAAAGCTCTGAGTATATCACTACGCCATATGCCTCTGAAATGCTTAGATTTTAGCTTGTAGCTTTTTGTGCCATTCTTTATTYGACATGACATCTGTCATTTTTCCAGACTAATTTCTGGAAGCAAGGTTAACATCTCAACATCTTGCACAATCCTACAGATCAATTTAATCTGCATTGTATTTTGCCAGACATTAAAATAGGAAGACAATTCTTGAAACTTGAAAATTATAATCTGGAGCATTTATAGTGGGGAATACTGTAACGGCAACCTTTATCATTCAGTACTTTGTGATACACTTCAGTTTAGAAAAATTAAACYGAACCCAAAAAGATGAGTAGACATGAAATCATTATTAAAAACAYTTGTTGACAATGTAGAACTGATGATGATATTAACTGCAGTAGATGAAATGTCACCAGAGGAACTTCTTTTTTTTTTGCTCTGTGGGAGAAAATTTAAAGAAAATGAACCAGAATTGTAAACAAGTAAACTGGTATTTTTTTTACACAAGTCTAGATAYTAGGAAAAAAAGCACAAACAAAATCAAGCCAATTTTGTATTAGAATAAGAACTGGCATAGTACAAAACCAGCAGACTCTTGCGAGGCTTGCTTTSTGCACAAAAGGGACCCCAAAAATGAACATGAAATAAAAGACAAACATTTAGGTTCAAAACTGTAACAAACTCCAACAAAACACTAGAAGGGGGGATAAAACTGGCACTCTAAATTAGCAGTAAGAAAATTTGAAAATGTAACTCATATAGAATTATCAAAGAAAAAATCCATACGAGGCAATGAAATAAACACAAGAATTTTGAAACAATCTAATGGTCTAAAAGGTTATAAAAAGTAAATTGAGTTCTTAAAATAAAGACTGTAAAACCACAGAAAATCTGATCAYTAATGCCTTTATCAATAAAGGAGACCACAAGAGATATCAGAAGCTTCAATTTTCAAGTCATAGTAAAAATTTTAGTTTCTTCAAACAATTTTGAGGCAGTGTGGAAATGACGAAGTATGACAATCTGCGAAGACCCTGGAGCCTGGCAACTTTTCAAAAACTGAAAGTATACTCAGCCATACATTGTYCCATTTTGTCAAATAATGATGTATGCAAAAAAAATTAACAATGCAGCAGACAGTAAATTGTCAGTAAATTTAAGATTTTTCCCATAACTGACCATTTAGCTGCATTAAACTGTGGTCGTTTTGCTTGGTCCAGATTTTGGGGATGGGAGGTGGCCACAAAATGGCTCCTGTAGGAAGTTCCTGGAAATCTTCATCACATACAAAAAGCCCTGCCTCCCCTTMCCCCACATGCTGCAGAGCCAATCTCTGATGGCTCTGAATATGACGGACATGCCACTGGCCAAGCCTGGGCCAACTGGAGATGCTGGTTACGCCTTTGTGATGACATTTAAGAAGAAATTCAAAACAAAGTTAGGCAGCTGACATTAGCCAGAGGAGGGGCAGCAGGTGAGTAGGTGTGAGAAAATGGAGACACCAAGGTTAATGGAGGAGGAGGGGGAGGAGTTGCTCTGCAAGCCATGGTGCTCACCACAGAGCAGAAAGCTGTTCCCAAGGTGACTGTGTCCGGTGGGAGACACATAGAGCGAGAGAGACCCTTTCCCTGGACAAACAGCCCGGCCCTGGATGGGCTTGTCCCCACACACCCGGAGCAAGTGGATGCCAGCAGGAAGCTGTGTTGAGGCGGGAGATTGGAGAGAAAGGCCTTGCTCCTGATACGGAGACAGCCTGGCCCTGGAGGATCCATCCTGCAGACGAGGGACCCATGCCATCAGCGGTTAGATGAACTGCCTGCTCGTGGGAGAGATGCCACGGTGAAGCAAGAAAAGGACCYGTCTCCCTAAGCAACAGAACACCTTGATGATGAACTGAACAGAAAATTCCCACAGTCTGTTCCTGCTGTGCATGGGAAGGAGGGAGGGGGTATGGGGGGGGAAAGAAACAGTCTCTTAGGAGTTTTAGAGAGCATTTTTTTTCTCCTTATGATCATCCCCCTGACCCTGTTAGTTCCTTTCCTGCACACAGTAGTTTTAGTAATAAATCTACTTTGYAACTTAAAGCCTGTTTTGACCTTGGAGTGTTTATTTTTCTCCCAATTCCTTATCTYAATCCATGAATCCTTGTGTTAATTAGGTTTTTTTCTCTCTGCTCTGCCTTGCTGAGGATATTGAGGGTGCCTGGCATTTGGCCAGAGTTCAAACCACAACCATAACAGAACCTCAGAAAATTACCTCAGCRAAGAATATATTACCAGAGAATGGTGAAAAGCTGCATTCTGAAATACACCTGAAATCATTAATGTTACATCAAATTTTTTTAGTTACATTGACCCATGCTTGCAGCAACTAAAACACATAAGTGAAGACTAATTTATCTACAGCCTACAGTTTGTATAACCACTTTTCCTAAAAGCTGCAAAACCGCATCAGCTGTTTCTGGATAGGATGCCCGGAGAGGTGGTGGATACCCCATCCCTGAAAACATTCAAGGTTGCTTAGATGGAATTCTAAGCCACCTCATCTAGTGCAAGGAGTCCCTGCCCATGGCATAGTTGGACTAGATGAAATTTAAAGGTTATTTCTAACCCAAACCATTCTATGGTTGTTAGGGTTACTAAAAGGTTATGCAAATTATTAAAAAAAATGCGAAAAGGTAACCATTAGAGCTAATTACCTAGATCTTAACTTCCTGCTTTTCAGAACCAGCCAGTTTAATCTTTTACCTGGGTACCTTTTTCATCCTTCTAACATAAATAACAGATGTCAGAAACCCTATAAATAGATATAAATCCAATGCTACAAGTTGCTTTCATATTGTTCTAACAATAATTAGAAGAGATATGTTGCAGTTACCCAATGTATTAACAGTTCCAGTGGTTTTATGATTTGCCTGGTTTTGTATAGATTTGTAGGGCAAAAAATGTTTTAGCTATACATTCTACAATCGTGTTTACATTCAACCTGCAACTTGCAACAGAAAATGAAAGTCACTCACCTAAGAAAAGCCTGGAGGATTTCTAGTGTATGCAGTACAGTCAGACAAGAGACTTCGTATAATCCCATCTGTCTCTTACATTTAAAATTACTTTTATGTCACAGTGGGGCCAGCAGTCAGTTGGAACTATCAATACAATTGCTTAAGAGAAATGCATCAGTCAAATACCAGATGTCACATTATAGAAAGAAAACAACTTTTCTTTTTGCACTTCCTTCAGCAGATGAGGAAGGAAAATAATTCTCAGGTCTCAACATGGCTTCATAAAAAACAGTCTCTTCAGGAGTTAGTCCTAAGTCCAGCTTATGATAATTATTCACGAAGGTTTTTGTGTGTCTAATCACTGAAATTTCTAGTTTCTGCTGTGCTTTGGTAGTTCAAAGGTTGTTGGGTTTTTCCTCCACATACCACAGCATTCCTCAKTAGGGGAAATCTGACTTTAAGTCACTTACAAGCATGCAAAGAAAATTCCAAGAGCAGTTCTTGACTCCCCAGGACTTTGTTTCTGGAACAATACCTTGCCTCTCATCGCCCAAGCTGCAGAATGATTAACAGCCCTTGTGCCAGATACAGCCAAAATACCATGAGTATTGGGTTGTATCTACAGTTAGAGCCTCTTCAGAACAAGCCTGTGCAATCTGAAGGCACTTTTCCCACAAGGTTATTCTTCAGGATTCTATTTTGGTTTAGTAGAATTCATACTGTCGCCTCTCTTCTGCACTCAAGTGAATTCTTCACAATATGAAAAGAGTACACAGAAAGCAGAGCTGTCCCTGCTTTCACAGACCTCAGAACCTGCTGAACCTACCAGCTTGCGCTTCATGCTACGCACAGCAGCAGGACCAGGCTTCAAATGACCACGAAAGAAACAGCAGAACAAAGATTGCTTGCATACTTTTAAGGGTGAAAGTTGGGGGAAAGAAAGATTAACCAATACTCTTAAATCTGTACTCCTACACATGCTAAATCTCTTTTTTATTCCCTTACCATGCCAAAACTCTTATGTTCAGTAAGCTGTGACTATCGGTAATTTCCTGCCACCTGGGGAAAGGTACCACGTAAATTATGCCATTCTATTCATTCCCTGAAAGAAGGAATAAAGACACTGCAGCTATGGTAAAGCAATTTGCCAGCTGCCAGGTTTAAAAGATCCTCAATATATCCTTTGCAGTCTTTCAGAACAGTAAGCACAAGAAGATAATTTTATTTGCTACACAACTACTTAGAAACAGAGAAGAAAACTAATCTTGTTGCGACAGACCTTTGTATACATGCAAGTGCATATGTGTGTGTTTATATATACATATATACCTACTGAACCACTCTGAAGAAAATATTAAATTGACAATCTAYGATAAAAACTTTTTCCCTCTTATGTTGGTTCCTTCTCAGCAAAACAAAAACAAAGCAAGAAAACTGAAAGGAATGTTAAGTAACAAAATCGGTCTTCTGAAGTGACAGTTTTATTATTTCATTTAAAGCACAAAGAAATATGGGGATTTGTACATGATGAAGGAAGACTCCTTGAGGAAGACTGCTAGAAGAATTAGGCAGAATCAAGAACAACCTTTGAAGCTTGTATTTTTACWATGATTGCTGCTGAATATAATATAAACAGGTGCACTGTGCAGACACAGCTTTGTAACAAGATATGGGAAGATACTTTAAACACAGTTGATAATCAAAAAAGGCTTAAACAGAAATAAGGTCTGCAGCACTAAGGAATGAAAGTCACATGTATTAAAACTGCACAGCTATAAACTGAGGCCACTCAGGAATTTCTGATACAAACTGTGGTGTTGAGAATGACAACTCAGTTCATAAACCAAATAAGCGAAAGCTCGATGTGTATTAGTGGGTCACTGGCCAAATATGTGCTGCCAAAGTGATGTCCCTAATAAAGGCTGTCTTAGGATTACCATGAAAAATCTGTCCAGTAGATATGGAGAGGCATTAATATTGTTTTTCAAAGCTTGGAGCAATGTCACCTATGTTCTTTGAACAATTCGAATTACTCCAGGACACTCCAAAAATCATGTATCGATATACAATATTTCCTGACATTACTTATTACCGTCTTCTTATGAAAAAGAATTTGCCATAGTAATTGGTAACTAGCGAGAATACAGTATTATCAGGTACTGACTTAGCATGCTGCAAAATCCTATTTGACTTAATCTGTTCTTTGTTGTGTTCCTTAGTGATTTGCTACTTTGTTTTGCTATCTAAAAATAACAGAAGGCTAGAACACAAAACCAAGCCAAATTTGGGGCTATTTATCCTAAAACTATTTAATATGTGTTTTCAGTTAGGCATTTATGCACTAAAAAAAAAAAATCCAAGCTTTCAGCACCCTCTACAGGTTAACAGCTTTGATGCAACTAGATCATACAACAGCAAACTACTGCTACTATGACAATCAAAACAGCACACTTTAATAATGACAGCAGAAAAAGTTGGTAAACATAATTGTGGCCCACCAGGAATTAACTTTTCTAACAGAAGAGAAAATAAGCACTCACTGAATGAACATTAAAGCCTTTGGAAGTGCAGAATTTTTAAGCAGTTGGGTCAGCCAAATTCTTGTTGAAGACAACTCTTACTCGGCTTTATAAAGTGATGTGAAGCTTTGTGTGGTTTTCTCTAAAAAAACATTTCATGCCATCAGCTACTCATAAAACAAAGAGAACTTTAGCTTACCATCCCTGTTGGACAGCAAACAGACAAGGCCGTTAAGGCACGTGTCAGTGACCTCTGTGATGTTAGTAGCACATCTGCCAATAGCCTGAATCGTAGCTGCAGCAAACTGTTTATCTTGGCTTTTCACATAAGTCTAAAGAAATAGAATTTTTGTTAGTCAATACATAACTGGTCACCCAAAGACTTAACATATTATTCTCACGAGACAGACATGCTGTACAATAAATTAAACTTAGAAGACTACATTGCAAATTAGAAGCTATACTTTTCTCACCTAATTGTCACTTTAAGAAGACATTTTCAGCTTTGGTCATCCACAGCCATGCAAACCTCTGATTTCACGAAAGCTTGGGGCAGGGGGCAATTACCCAAAAACAGCCATTAGTTTGTGTGCAAGGCTGGAGGACTTGATGAGCTCTGTCTTCAGAAAGGTTTCAGTTCATTTAACTAGGAGCATCTGTGAAACTATGAATAACCTACCTGCCTGAGAACCAGCACCTTTCATAGAAATCCAGCCAGAGAACTGAAGCAATGCAAATAGATGTTACAAGCAAAGAGGAAAGAAAGAAGGACAGACACTGTTTCACAATATGGGCAGAAGATATTGCTGATACATAAGATACTGCAGACAACACTGTTTCATCAAATGACTTATGGAAATGACATTTAGCAACAAATACTAACGGGCAAATATTACTAAAATTCAGACTTTATCATACAGTGCCTTACAGTGTCAGTCAAGTTGTGGAATTTGTATTTAAGAATATGGAATGATTGATATTTTTTCTCTTTTTTTTTTCCTTTTTTTTTTTTTTTTGGTAGCTGGAAGGAGATAGGGAAACAAATTCATAGCTCCCTTATCCATTATGATATGATTTAATTTATTTCCATTTTGAGAACATTTTATCCTGGAAAACACTTTTAACTTGAAAAATTTAAGCCTAAGAATCTAGAAGAAACATCCAACAATGGAAAAAGAGACTATAAATATGAAAAGAATACACTTTTGCACAAACCTGAAATTCTCGCAGCAGAGTTGATATGTTGGCTTCATTTGCTAGATTTGTCAAGATTTCAAGCTACATGGCAAAAAAACACACAAGATATGTTATCAGAAATTAAAATAAAATATGATAAACAGTACCATATGTACTATACTTTTGTTGTATGTAAGATATATTTTACCGTATATAAAAATGAAAATGCAAAATACCACTCAGAATTCAACAGAGTATACCAGATATCCATACAAACTGGTACCAGCATTACACTCAGGAGGCATATYTTCCCTCCAAGTACTCGCAAAGTTTACAAAGCAGGAATCTAGGATTAAGTGATGCATTTTTATGGGCTCTAGCTGTAGTGCTGCATAYCAAATGGGCTTGAAATACTTCTGTCAGCATGCTTTCCAACATTGTACAACAGGCCTCAGCATGTAACAACCATGTGACAGTAAAAGAAGAAATAACAGAAGTCACAACTGCATCGAGGAGAAATAAATTGCTTATTATAGTCCCATAAACKGTAATAAAAGACCTTCAAACTAAGGAAAGAAACAGATGCATCTATGAGATTCCTCAAATCTTAATCAACATCAACAACATCAGACCCCAAAAGCCCTCTTATTTGCTCCTAGTGAACCAAAGGATGATGCACAACACTTGGCATATATTGTTAGGATGCTATAATTCCAGGCTGTTTTAACTATGAATGAAGTAAACTGAAAACACAACCCAGTCTCTCCAAAGGCAAGTCACGCCTCACAAATACGTTGGTATTTTTTGCCTTGGAGGCAACCACAAAAGGATACTCATTGATGCAGTCCACCTRTACTTCAAAACTATTTTACAAGACGTATCACCAGAGGCTCTTAAAGATACATATCTAGAATAGCATAGAAAACCGGAGGATAAATGTAAAAGAGGAAAAGGCAGGAGAAAAGGAGACTGTTTTATCATACAGCATGGCTATCAAYAGAATATCACAAATACCTTTGCTGGCCTTTTTCACATAGGAATGGTGAAACCAATGAACAGACAGGTGACAAAGTTTTCAACTGATGCTACAGCTTCAGGGAAATGAAGACAAAGGCTAACTAACAAAAGCTGTGTATAAACTCCAAATAGTGAAACAGTGAATAAAAAAACAGAAAAAAGTATCAACACATAATATCTGTGAAGTAATGTTCATAATTCAGGAAAAACCTTAACTGCAGGTTCTGAAATGATGACAACTAACTCTGACTGAGAATTTGTGATTAGAATAGGTAACAGCAAAAATACAAGCCCAATGCTAACCAGTGATCAAAAAATCAAACTTGATGTTGGAACATGAAACAGAAATCCAAACAGCACAGCATACGAATTTAAGAGTGCCCCTACGTATTAATTACTGTAATGGGTCTCATCATTCTATCTTAAAGCAGATAGGCTGGAACTACAGAGGAAGGAAAGGGAGAAACCCACATGATTTTCTTATGTATGTCAAAGTACACGATTTTCCAAACTTTTTGGCTACCACGAAACAAATGAGACAATAAAAGAAAAAAAATCACAGTATTKACTTCTCTACCTCTTCTCCATTATATTATCAATATGGGAATTGAAACACATTCACTTTCTATTATTTTGAGACTGATTTTTCTTGGATAACAGTAAGACATTGCTCACAATATTCCTAGAATGGTGAAAATATATTTTTGCTTCCAGCTGCCTCAAATTTACCTAAGTCTTATTGTTGATATAAAATACAAAATTTTATTTAGTTTGTATAAAACCATGATGGTTTTGGCATAGTCATCTTGGACTACACCACTTTCGCACATATAATGAAAGTGCAACAAGCATGTAAAGCAAAGATAAGGAAAAATTAATGTTTCTTTCAGAAAACTGTACCTTRCACTGCTAAAAATAAGTGCCTATGACAATCTAAAGCAAAAAAAAAGAGAAAAGGCACATAACAGTAGACACTTTTTAAACTATTGTTCTGTCAAGGATGTCACATTTGTAAAAGAGTAAGAACAGAGAAAACAAGACAACAGCTGAAAACATGCATTGAGATGTGGCCTTGAGGAAGGCCTGAAGTACTTCTCATGTCAAATGCTGACTTTGAAGAAAATTTGGGACTCAGACACTGACCCATTTTGTACAGAGGAACAGATTTAATCTCTTCTTAAGCCAACAGTATTAAAGACTCTTTTCCTTCCATGCAAAGAGTCAAGATCTAAATGTTACAATGTGGAATAAAATTTGTAATGCTGCCTGTCACTGAAAGGTCCCAAAAGCTGTAGTGAAAAATATAGCCAGTCTTGGACCTGCAACACACTAACAAGAACTTTCAGATAGCCCAACCAGCTGGAAGGACACTTTAGGTACTTCACTAAAAGCCACAACTCATTACTTCTTAGCAAGCTAAAGGAACAGCACAGAACGGCCAGTGTCCTAACAGTGAAAAACATTTTATCTTTCTGTTGCAAATTTATTAGACCAGGAGCGCATAGAATAATTTGCCTTTAAACTCACCTTCAGTGTTTTGATCATAGTTGGATCAGTTGATCTAACATAGAAACTCTTCAGATAAGGTTCAAACATGCCCTGAAAATCAGAACATATTTAAACAACTCTCCAATGTTTCATATAAAATGTGATTTAAAAAAAAATAAATAGGGTATACCTTTCTCTGAATTGACATAGTGGCAATATTTTGCAAAACAATATACTGCACCTCCCTAGAATGTGAAAAGAAACGTAAGAGTCATTCCACAAAATTACTGACACATAGAATAATTCAACATGGCAAAGAAAGTCCAATTCTATTTGAAGCCCAAGTTAGTTATACATTTGTTTTGGAATAAACATAGAAGGCAAAGCTTACTGCCAACTGCCAAGTACATAATTTGCTTCAAAGGAAGACAGGTTCATGATGAAACCATGGCTCTCTTCTTTTAAAACTCTAAAATGCAAAAATATTCACCAAAACCAGTACAACTCTGCCACTTGTGGGCCTTGGRTATCTAAACCAGAATTCCATTAATCATTTTAATATAATGGAAATAGCTTACAAAGCCTTTTATTTCATCCACCTTTTTGAAATGAATATTTCAGGATGACACAGCTGAGAAAAAAAAACACACTGGCTTCACCTGCAATTTTGAAATGACTGCATTAACTACAAGAACAGTTAATCCTTGCACAATTAGCAGGAATTGCTACAAGTTTTCTCCCTCTTAAATTTTTTTCTAAAAATTCTCAAAAAGGGCCTGGGTCTCCTGTGACTCAGGTATATACAGTGGCAGGCAAACACATCAAAAAGTAGCACGTTTACATGATAGACTTTGCAAGATATAGACAACATTTATGTAATATTCTACACATAACATTGAACAAGTTTGGAGAGGGCATTCTCATCATTAATGTGTTACTTTAAAAGCCTCCACAGGAGTGAGCAAAGAGAAATCTGGGTACTAGCCCAAAGCTTTTAAAGCATAGATTTTGTGCCACCAATTTCTTAATAACTAAGTAATAATTTGCACACAGTTTTTCTGAACCATGAGTGCTCAAATCCTTGTAGGCTGCAAATCTCATCCTAATGGAGAAATCATACTAACCATTATCTCCTCTTACCCAAAACTGTCTAATAGCCCTAAGGTAATTACCGCTGTTGCTTACAAAGAAAAGTAATAATAGGGAAGTACTTAAGATCTTTTAAACCCATTTTATGCAATTCTTACACAGGTGCATGGCAATAGTCAGCTGCACATGATGAAACAAGACTGGAAATTGCTATGAAATGCTCTTTCAGGCACTCTCACCCTAAGTAGATTATAGCTTAGTTGACATTAATTTAAAGGCCACAGGCAAATAACTTCAAAGGCAAACAGCAAAAGCTTATTTCAGAGTGGCTCTAATAGTAAAAGTATTTCACCCAGAATGGTAACAGAAAACAAACAAGCCATTCAATACCAAAAAATCAGAAAACTAAGTGCCATTTGAGGTACTAGYTAAGGTACAGGTAAGCAGTGAGTTTTCTTTTAATGAAATCTGAGTATAAACCACATGCAAATAATCCTTTCATCTCGTATGAGTTTAACCCTATACTATACATTATCTGCCAAATTGCTTTAGTCTTTTACTCATTTTTGTATATAGAGAATGGGAAGCATACTGTCCAGTAAAGCCAAACACAAAAATAATAGTGGTTCATTCTTATCTGAAATAAAACACCAAGCCATATTTTATTTCTTTACTAACTTTTAAATAATAGAGCTACTGAGCTGCAGAAGTTTACAGAGAAACAGCTCTATGATGACAGGGCGTACAAAAGCTAAAGTGCATCTAAGATGAGTAATCTTGCCAGACACCATGAAAGCAAGTTTTTGTAAAAAACTTTTTTGTCTGTTTGACTTAACCAATTCAAAAAGTAAATTAGTTTCACAGTGAAGTTCTAGCCAAAAATACCATGTTTAGTTAAAAAGTTACTGCAAAAACAATTAATATTGTCTTATGTAACCTCTTCAAAGCTTTTCATACAAATACATGGAAGTTTAAAAKCTAAAAACTGAGTAGGAAAGAAAAAGACTTCTCTGTAGCAAATATTGGCACACCATGCCAAAACTATGAAATACAAGCAAAAAAAAGCATTAACAATCTTATGAAATGTGGTTGACAAGACCTTTCATAGAAAAGCAGATGAAGTCGTATTGAAGATGATGAAGTCACAACTGAATGTCCTGAATTAAATATAAGCTTGCTCTTTTAAAACAGTCCATAGATTAAGGAAACACGGGACATGCAGCAGTATCACGTGGTAATATCAAGTTAACACATGTTGTCTCCTTCCCTTGAAATATTCAAAAGCTGAATGGACACAGCCCTGAGTATCATGCTCCAAAGGACCCTGCTTGAGTAGGGAAGTAGACAATACCYAGTGATCCCCTCAAAACTCACCTGTTTCGAGATTTGCGTTGAAGTGCAGGAAAATAAAATATACATCAGAAGACTTCTTCAGTGATTGGCATGACAGTAACTAAACAGTTAACAGAACTAAATTTCCAATAATTAAAAATCAAGATACTAAACAAACAAGTTAGTATTGACTCTAAATACTAAATAGGCAGCCATAATTCTCGTCAGAACAAAAATCATAGAAATGAAACACAATAACAAATGATTCCTGGATGAGATACCAAAAAAGTTGGAATTACTACTAATGATGCTTATTTCTTGTGTGTGAGTATTACAGGAGCATTTTAAAATTAAATTAATTGTGCAATAGTAACATTCTTGTAAGTATGGCTAACCAAGAATGCACAATAGCTCTCAGAAAAAAAGTAAAGACACATACTGGTGTAAAGTACAGACTTGACCTACCTGTTACTACGGAGTAAACGAACCAATGACTTAGAAACAATACCAGCTTCAGATTTTGGTGCCAAATGCCAGTAAAGCTGTGCAACTGCCATTACTACCTAAAGGAAGAACATTCAGAGCAGCATGTTAAATCCAAACCATCATATATATCTATCCAATTTGTTTCAGCCCAGGAGAACTACCAGCTCACTCTTCTTCAGAAAGCAGAGAGCACACTGGCTGTCTTCAAAATCAGCAACACAGACAGAGGAACTAAATATAATTAAGTACCTTTACTTCCTCCCAGTATTTACTGTACTGCAATAAATAGAAAGCCATAGGAATAGGAACTAAGAGAGAAAAAGCAGTACATAATTCAAATTATAACCATAATGAAATCATCTTTAAAAGCTAACAGCATTGCTAATGTCAGCTGTACAAATTAACGGAAAAATGTTCTTTAGAACTTTTTCTATTAAGTTTTTCCATTCTAACTACAGGTTCAATATCACCTTTTATCTAGTTACCACTTAAAATCTTTCATTCCACTATTCTATTCTGCAATTTATAGAACAACAGCTGTCTTCACTGGCAACTTTTGAAGCACGAAATCCAGAAGAAAGTAAAAACTACAGGGTTGCATATCAATATCCTCACTAACCAAATGCAGAAGATAGACATGAGCAACTTAAAACCCTTTTTTTCAAATTTTCTCATTAAAAAAGACAAAATATTATTTTTATGCTAGTGAATGCCATGTCACAATCTTTACTACAATAGTGTCATGATYAACTCTGTGTTTCAAAAAGAATAGAAAGGAGACTCCAAGTAAAGCCCTCATGGTAACACTTCACTTGGYGTCTCAAATTTCAGAACGAATGAAACAAAAATTATTATCAAACAATAAAAAGTGATTAAAAACACATAAAACCATGAARAAACTTAAAGATTTTTAGCAATATAATAGAAGGATCTTTTACTGCTGATAACAAACACTAGGGCACAGAGAAAGCCATTAATTCATTTACTATCAGAAACTTAAAGATTATAAATGTGAAAATCAATACCGTATTTAATAGATATAAAGAAAATTATTTATGGAATGAGGGCAATAACTAACTGAACCTCTCAGTAAAGTGGGATGGCAAACATACCAAACATTATTTGCTCTGTGCATTAAACTAGGAAATATCAGACATTGAACAGAGATTTTTAGCAAAACTCACTAAAAATTTAATCCATTTGCTTCCAAAGTCTGCTGGGCTGGCAGATTGTAAGTGATTTTGAAAAGAGTCAGACATTAGTTGGAATCTCAAAATAGGTTTCAATGAAGAACTATAACCTGATCTGTTTAGTTTATTAAGAACAGGTTGCAAGGTGACTTAATCATGGTGCAGTAACCGCTTTTGCAGTGATATGAATATTCATTATCACTGGAGGACTTTTCCCAACAGACATCTAGTCCTGATTAACAGGACAAGCTGAGGTCAGAAGTAACATTCTGTGATTCTGATTAACATCACAATGATTCAACATCAGCATGGCTTTTTCTGGTTCTAAAAATTTATCTGTATTTTAAAATCTCATGGAAATAATGCAGAGCATACCATACTCATAATGTCATATCTATTCTGGAACACTGCCAAGGTAACAAAATTAGAAATCTAGTGCATAATTGTCTACTTATAAAATACAAGACTCAAAAGAAAGAACAAATTAATCAATCAGTTACAACTATGATTTCCTTTGTAGATCTGTGCCAGTAAGCTGTACCAGTCTGTGCCATCCTGGCTGCTGAAAGTTTTAGCATTAAGAACTACCTATGGTATAATCATCACATGCTATGCAAGTTGGATTAAAATGCTCTCTAGCATTTTGTTTGTCCATATTATTTGGAGAACATATTACAATCAATTTAAGTGTTTCACTTAGAAGTTAGGTTAAATTCAAAGTTGATCCATCATACTTCTCCTACGATTACTAAAGGGTATTTTCACCACTTTTAAAGAGCTGAAAGGCTCTATTCTTCAATTTTCTAAATTTTATAGAAACAGTTATCTGTAGTTTAACTTTTTAATAAAAAAGGAATTTGCCATACCGCAGCATTTCGGCTTTGAAGCAAGGGTTTTGTATTTCGTAACAGCAGCCTATGATCTGGGTCCATGGTATAGGTGATTTTCATTTTCTGATCCTTCTCCTTCTGTTCCTCATCAGATTCATAGAAATTACTTTCATTATATTCATCCACCACTTCATCAGCCTACCAAAGACAAAATGACAAGGACATACATAGAATATTTGAATGAACAGGTTTTATTCATTAGRTAAGTAACAAACAACACAGCAGTTTCATGTAAGATTTATGTATGGTTTTTTTTTTTTAATTAGCCTTTGGCTTTTCTACTCATTTGCTCAAAGCAATAGAGGTACTGACATGAAAAAAAGAGATTAACAATATACACAAAACTTCCTTAGAAATACATTATACTGCCTAATGACATACGTTCATTTTTATTATGTCAGCTATTTTAGATACATATATTAGCCTTTTTTGGACTTAAAGCCTATGACYCAAAATTAACATGTCTGAAAAATAGATGGAAATGAAAATCAGACATTGGTCTTCAGAAAATTAGGCAAGGTTTGAGTCAATCAAAACCCAGGTGCAGTGAAAGAATTCATAAAAATGTCTGCAGTAGAGGTAGGAGGATGGAGGGGGAGGGAGGAAAGAATAGCCAATGAAGTAAAATTGTAATTTTGTTCTGGCTTATATTACTATTGGAAAAGACGCTGAAAAATTAAAAAAGAAAAAAAGGAGAAAGGGAAGTTTTATTACATGATGCCGATTTTGCTATCAGTGTTATATAGGATGCCTAACAAATTCTTACATTTCTTTTGCAATAGCAACTGAAGTACTTTCATTTCCTTACTTCTCTTCCCACAAATATTTGTTGTAGCCACAATTCTAAACTAAAAATTCAGGATTCTGTATCAAGACTGCTGGTAACTGAATTCCTCCCTTGCCTACAGGACAACCAACTTGAAAGGAAACTTTCCTGATTCCAGTGCATTACAACATGCACTTAAGAAGCTTCCTCTAACAGGAGTAGGATAATTCAGTCTTCACTGATACAGTCTTCAATATCCTTGCCCTGACTGCTAACATGCAGATTAGTACTATTAAATTCAATAGGAATACAGAGTTGGAAACAGTATTTAACTCATTAATAAATAGTGCACAGAAACAGCCTCACATTTCTGACTTTTTTTTTTAAGAATTACTTGCTGGGAACATACTTGGAGCAGCAGAGTTTCAATATAAAGCAGCATATACTTCCTAAGAAAACACTTTTAATTAAATCTGATTACGTCCTTTTTCACAGCCCAACAGTGGAAGTATTAATATGATCTCACAGTCATGTATGTTATTGCAATTTTAGAATATTTCTCTTCTGTAAGATCTGTTAAGGTATGGTAGGAAATAATTAYGTTCCACACAAACAGATGATGACGCCCAGGGAAATTATTTTAATGAACTTAAATTCATCAAAATTGAGTCGATGAAGTCCTAATTACTTAGAATCAGTAGTCACAAGGACCTACTAAGACAAAAAGGACATGTAATGCTGCAAGATTGGAACAATGTGATGAAAAGCAAAGTAATATGTAAAAGTGCCGCCGTGGGGGAAGAATGCAAGCAACTCAATATGAGTGATAAAGCAAACTTCAACTTTATTCGTGTCACACACTGGTTATATATGCTCATAGTTAATTACGCCTACTTGCTACAATATTAGTGGCTAAGCACAGGAAGTTACATTCTCATTTCACACCTCTTCGGTTCTTTCCCAATCTCTCATAAACATCCTGGCCTTGACTATTCTTATGCTTGCATCCTGCAACATATCWAAAACATTCTGTCTTTGAGCCTACTCTGGACACACACATCCTGCAATGTTTCCCATTATCAACACAGAGGCCCAATGCTGCCCCCGAGCAATATTTTCAGTTATTAATGCAAAGGCCTAAAATTTGCTAGCACCCAGTTTGCTTGCACAAGCCTTCCAGGGAGCTAAGTCCCTTTTCATTAAGCCATTCTGCAACATAAGAGAGACAGCAAACTAGGATAAAAAGCTTCAGCTCCTCGGTGTACAAGAACTGTTTCAAATTCTATTAATCATCCCACACACAGAGAACAGTTACCACACCTCAAGATGAACGTTCTGCTGCCTATATTCCATGCCAAAGACAGACAAGTGTAAGGTTAGAAACATAGAATTGCTTGTTTTCACAAATACCCATCAGATCATATAGTCCAAGTGTTTATCCAGCACTGCCATGTCCACCACCTAACCATGTCGTGAAGTTCTAGCTCTACAAGTCCTTTAAATATCTCTAGGAATGGTGACTCTACCCCTTCCCTGGGTAGCCCATTCCAGTGTTTAACAACCCACACAGAAAAAATTTTTTCTAATATCCAATCTAAATGGCCCCTGACAGAATTTGAGGCCATTTCTTTTTGTCACATTGCTTGACTGTGACTTGGCTACAATCTCCTTCCAGGTTTTTGTAAARAATAAAAAGGTCACCTCAGAGCCTCCTTTCCTCCAGGATAAACACCAGCTCCCTCAGACAGTCCTCACAGGACTTATGCTCAACACCCTTCACCAGCTCCATTGCCCTTCTCTGGCCGTGGTCCAGGACTTCAATGTCTTTTCTATMATGAGGATCCCAAACGCAGGATTCGAGGTGTGGTCTCACCAGTGCCCAGTACAGCGGGACAATCCCTGCCCTGCTCCTGCTGGCCACACCATTGCTGATCCAGGCCAGGATGCCATTGGCCTTCTTGGCCACCTGGGCACACCCTGGCTCATGTTCAGCCGCTGTCACCAGCACCCCCAGGTCCTTTTCCTGTGGGCAGCTTTCCAGCCACTCTGCCCCAGCCTGTGGCACTGCCTGGGGTTGTTGTGACCCCAGGGCAGGACCCGGCCCTGGCCCTTGTTGAACCTCACACCCTTGGCCTTGGCCCATGATCCAGCCTGGCCAGATCCCTCTGCAGAGCCTTCCTGCCCTCCAGCAGATCAGCTCCCACCCAGCTCGGTGTCACCCACAAACTGACTGAGGGTGCACTCGATCCCCTTGTCCAGGTCACTGATGGAGGCATTAAACAGAACTGCCCCCAGTACTGAGCCCTGGGGAACAGCACTGGTGAGTGCCCAYCAGCTGCATGGAACTCCACTCATCACCACTCTGGGCCCAGCCATTCAGCAACTTTTTTCACCAGCAAAGCATATGTGCATCCAAGCCACAGCCTGCCAGTTTCTCCAGGATAATCCAGTGGAAAACACTGTCAAAGCCTTTACACAGGTCCAGTCAGAAAACATTCACAGCTGTTCCCTCATCTACCAAGTGTGTTACCCTACCATACCAGGACAAAAAGTTTATTAAGCAAGACCTGCCTTTCACAAACCCATGCTGGCTGGGCCAGATCCTCAGGTTGYCCTGCATGTGCCATGTAATAGCACTCAGGAGAACTTGTTTTATATCCTTCCTCAGCACTGACATCAGGCTGACAAGCCTGAGAGTTCCCCAGATTCTCCTKCAGACCCTCGAAATAGATGGGTGCCATATTGGTCAACCTCCAGCAAACTGGGRCCTTCCTAGTTAACCAGGACTGCTGCTGAATGATGGAAAGAGGCTCAGGCCTGGTTCCTTCAGTATCCTTGAGTGGATGCCATCTGCCCTCAACAGACTTGTGCATGGGCAAGCAGTGTAGCACGCTATTTCCCCTTGGATCATGGGGGCTGCATTCTGCTCCTCCTCACTGTCGTACAGATAAGAGGAGCGGCACCCCAAGAACAACTGGKTTTACTATTATTGCCTCCTTTGCCTCATACCTCTGTCTTTCCTCCTCCTTAATACTTTATTTCCCTCCACAACCAATAAAGGATGGAGATTCTCCTTAGACTACCTTTTGTTGTTAAAGTATTCTGAGAAACATATTTTCTTGTCTTTTATGGCAGTAGCCAGACTGATTTTCTCCCTATGTAACTTTGTGACATACTTGCGGTCCTCCTGAATTTTCTGCCTGTTCTTTCAAAGGCAATAAGCTCTCTGGATTTATTTTATCCTGAGCTCCAGAAACATTATCCAATTATCCAGGCTGTTGTTCTTCCCCACCAGACTGCCCTTTAGCACATAAGGCTGTCCTGCTCCTGTATCTTTAAAACTTCCAGTATTCCTGGACTCATCTGCCCTTTTTAGTTTTGCACCCCAAGGGACACTGTCAACCAGGCTTCTAAGCAGGCCAAAGTCTGCCCTTCAGAAGCTGATGATGGCAGTTTTGCTGATGCATCTTCTTACTTCTCCAACAATGAGAAGCTCTGTTATTTTGTGATCACAATGGCCCAGAGAGCCTCCAGCCATTGTATCACATCACCCAGCAGTCTTTATTCACAAACAGCAGGTCCAGCAGGGTGCCCTTCCTTGCTAACATCCTGGCCAGCTGTGTCAGGGCGTTATCTTCCACATAATCCAGGAACCTCCTGGACTGGTTCCTCTCCACTGTTTTGTATTTTTAGCWGACATCTGGTAACTGTGAATGAAAACTATCAACTGTGAGATGTCTCTCATTTCCACAGAATAGTTAATCTGCCTATTCAACATTTTATCTGCTTCTTCCAACTAGCTCACAAGTCTGCAACCTGTTTTGGTTATGTTACTCATAATTTCTGCTATCACTGCCTAGCTTATTTCTTATAGAATCAGGATTCTCTTCAATCATTTCAAGCCTAGGCAGAAAACCTGAAACTGAACTAAGACACAATAAATTACAGCAAAAAATTCAGACCACCAAGCCAAAACCTCAAATTAGACAACCTCGCTGAATTGTTGCTCTGTCCCCAGATAAACTTTGTAGTACAACTACTGAAGCCTACACTAAAGAAAGAAATTGGGACAAACAGTAATTCTCTTCTGAAGTCGCACAACCACAGAACTAGCTTTAAGAGGGCAAGCACAACAAAAGCCTCTTGGTTCTAACAAAAGGGGAAAGTCTCATGCAGAGACCAAAGAAAGGGCCTCCACGCTCAGTAATAGTGCTATGATGTTCAGGGGAAGAAAAACAACCAGTACAGCATTACACCGCTATTGGGCCCTCATCTTGAGCTTCAACCAGAAAAAGAATGTATGACTGGCATATAATAGAAATGTAAGTACTTTTARCACAAATATCTTTTTCTGCCAGCAGAAAACAAAGTAAGACTCTTACACTGGGAGATGAAAGTCTTTTTGTTTTAATTATTAATGCTGAATCAACAACTGAAAGATTACTTCCTGCATACTTATTCTCCAATCATCACTATCTATAGTGCACCTGCTCTAGATTGTGGAATATGCTTCTTCACATATCCCCAAAGAAATGCTTTGGGTGGCACTCAAATTTTACTTTCACAGATTTCTAATTAGAACTCAAACTGATGATCACCAGTACATGTTAACAACTTTACCAGAAATAAAACCAATTCTGATCCTTTTTTCACAATGGAGAGATAYGATCAGAATTCTGGGTATAGATTCAAACGTTCCAGTGCTTTCTGCTGTCAATCCCTTTAGATGCAGTTTCACAGTTTCTTGATTTAAGACTGATCAGTCCAACAGAAATTCGTTGGTTTGTTTGCTTTTTTGAAAGGATGTTTTATTTTCACCAGGATCAGTAAAATGATCTGTCTCACTCTGTGGTCATAGGATCACTAGAACTACTGGATTTTCAAAAGCAGTAGGTGGTAAAGGGAGAAGAACAGAAGAGTGGCAGTCGTTAGTTAAACTGCATTAAAAACACTTAACAGTTTGTAGTAGCACATGATTTAATTGTGCAGTTAAYAGCTTATCTAAATTGCTAAATGACTAAAAAGTTCAGAACACTGGGATTATAAAATGCTTAAAAACTGAGACCACTAGTATTCCAGAGTACAAATTGCAAATAGACTCTGTGCATTCCCCATCAACTACGATTTATTCACAGCAGAGAAGAGAGTATTTAAGTGTGGAAGAACATGCATAATTCTATTTTACGTTATTCCAGACATCYAATTTAGGGGTATCTTCATAAAGTTAACAGTTTAAAAGCTTAAATGAAGAAACTGACAGATAGCAAGTTCCATTAGCCTGTTTTTGAAGTCACTAAGTAAATGAGCCAACATTTAACTGAGATTTTGCTAGAAGCTACATTTAATATGGAATAAAAGTTGAGACTGTGACTTCTATTTAGGGYAAAACACATTATGTGAATGCTACGATTACCTCCACATACTGAATTTAAAAAAAGCTTCAATGATATCCAAAATATGAACACACAGTATTCGCCCACTTTGCAGCCTTAACTCCATCTTGTATTGAAAAAGTGATTCAAATATTGTATTCTTTGCTTAGGTACAAATGACTGGAAGGTACAGATTTCAGGTTCTCTCCTCAGATGCATAAGGAAATACACTCACAGCTTTCTTTTGATGCCTGTGGCAAAATCTTTAGCAAATAAGATTTTCACTGTCTACCAGAAACCTTTCTAATATTTCCAAGAATTATTCTCAGAAGAGTTTTGGATAAGCTAGGTTTTGAAAGTAGGAAGGATTTTGGACCACACAATAAAATTCTACTGATTGAAGAGATTTTGTTTTCAAAAAAGCTTTCCCTGTAAAAAGCTTCCAAATTGTTAAAATAGTGAGCTTTGATATTTAAGCTACACAAAGGAACTAAGACATCTACTCAATCCTGAGAATCTGACTGTGGCAGGTGAAATTTAACATTAAGGCATTTTCACTTACATCATTATTAGCTTATGATAAACAATACATAAATCAAGTTTTATTTGTAGTTTACTAATATTATCTATACAATATAATATAATATAATAATATTACTAATATTATCTATACAATACCCTGTATAATTCCATTCAGATGTATATGTTTATTTCATTCTAATACAAGCCCCACAAATTTCCCAAAAAATGCGAGTATGTAAACTCATTTATTATATGAAAGACACTTTAAACCCTTCAATTCAGCCTTACAATCTTTTAAARACTCACTTTACCAATAAAATTTCTAACACAACTTGAAAAGGTAATGAAATAAAAGCTTAATGAAAATGAAAAAAAAAAGCCCCAACCAAACCTAAAACCCCAGAACATTCTTCAGGAAACCTGTATTCATGACAGTTTTATAAAGGTCAGAGACAAGAGCTTCACATGAATGGAAGTAGGGATCTGAGGACCACTGAACATTGCTTTTTTGCCAAAACATCGCAACAGTAACATCTCTGCTAAGTAACTTCATAGTGAACTAATGTGAAAATTGAAGAAGCATTCATTCTCATTTCTCTAAGAAGCAGCGATTAAGTCTAGGACTGGTGTCTAAAGATAGTGGCTAAGACTTAAGTATGCTGCAAATAATGAACATCTTTCTACAGCAACCCCAAATGCACAATCACTGTTGCAGTAGTGTTGTGACACTTATAGATAGATTTTAAACAATCCCTTATGATTTCYACTTTCATTGATTCAAAACAGTTTCCTTGTACTCAAAACAGAAGTGAGGCATAAAACAGCTTTGTCTTACCAAGAAAAATCACCTCCTTTCCATAGTGTGGGAAAAAGGCACAATTACAGCTCAAAGACTAATAGACACAAAGCAAACAGAAAAAACACATTTGGAGAAAAGAGGAAGAAAGCAAAAGGAAGAACAGGAAGGGATAAATTAAACATTGCAAAATAAAATCAAGAAGGAGCAAAGGTGAAAGGATGAATCAAAGAAAAATGATACTATTTGCTTCTAGCTAAAATGTCATTGTTTTTTGACTCTCAAATCCAAAAATTAAAGTGGAATTTGGAATTTATATTCAGATGTTTCATTAAATGTTTGACCTGTTTTTCAGGTTAAAATTTAGTAACAGTTTAAGTATCTGAAGAGCCAGTATAAGCAATCAAACACAAACCAACTGCCAAGCAAGAATCATCTTCCGCAGGGTTGCACAGAAAGTGAACCATGAAGAAACCTAATTAAGTCTTAGTTAATTTGGGACTAAGAGAAGCATACAACATGCTCTAGAATTAGTAGTTGCCACCTCTCATGGCTTAGACAAGGTTCATGGGGACAGAGACTTGACAGATCTTCAGAACTGCACATCACTCAAAGTGCAGTTCCTCTRTAGAACTGCAATTGCTCACAGTGCACCTCCTTTTCTTGTGTTCCAAGTACACACTCCAGATACACCAAATCATGTATATGTCTTAGAGAACCTCAACTTCCTTCTCTCTGGGAAAAAATATATGCTTTAAAAGGGAAATTCGAAGAGAGTATTTCCCTTATATGGAAATCTATATACTTAAGTATGWTTCATATATTTATGTATGTTTTCCATACATTGATTTTCATTTTCATGTAGCTTTACGATTGTTTACAGCTACTAAAATGTTTACCAAATATTTAAATCACATTTGGACTACAGCCACAGCTCAAGATGTTAATTAGGAGACTCAAATTTTTAAAACACTAGATTACTTTAAATCTTTGGAGAGTGATAACAGTAACTGTACTTAGACTGGCAGTCTGAAAGGTAGAAGTTTGCTACCCTTACCAGAGAGTCTCATACACTCACCTAAACATCATCAATGGCCATTAAATCCCGCATTACAGGATTTTTTTCTCTCCTCCTTTATAACACCTCAGTAGACAAAGGAGCTGAAAGCATCTTAAAACATCTCCTGATTCCTATTAGTGGTATTTTCACAGTAACAACTAGTGATATATTTATTCTCATGACAGAAGCACATGTTGTCACAATTCAGGCCTAAGTTACCCCCAATATTCTTGTCTAGCATTTTTCCAGCCCTATTCTGCAACAAACTTGTGCATACACTGTCAGAGATGAATGATCCAAATAATTAGAATTTTTTTTGTTTTTACTCTTCCCCATGATTCTTTAAAGAAGCTTATTTTACAACTCTTCTAATTACCCAGAGAAAATCCAGGTACAATAATGAAAAGGCCACACAAGTCACTAGACAGAGAATAATATTTTACAGACAGATACATAGAACAAAATTCATGAGTATTTTGGCATCCAGGAAAGCCTTAGAGTAATCTAACACAGCATTCATTTCATACAGCTTACATGATTTTCTATGACCAAATAGCATTCAAATGGCCAAAATTAAAAGATAGAAACTTTAGGGGCTTGTGGAATGATGGGGATCTGCAAAATCTGCTATTTAAATTGAAAATTATGAGCAGTTAAGACAACTGATACCTAGATTTCTGTACAAATATTTGCTTCCTTCCAATTAATTTTTGTCTCTGTAAGTCAATGATGTAGACAGAGATAAAACCAGTATCAACAACTTACCTGTAACAAATAGCTGGAATGCCTCTTATTCTACAGATAAGAAAAAGAACTTCACCTAGAGTCAGGAAGGTGACACTACAGTGCTGCTTGGAAATATGAAAACTCTGTTGGTCAAATTTGTGGGAAAACAAAGGATTGCTTTCTTAGAGTTGATACACATGTCCTAGAGAACCTGCCTACACAGATTGTACTCATTGCTGCTGTTCTACTGTAAYTCTTCTGTTTCTCATGGGACTAACAGAAACCATAGCAATACATTCTGTTGCAAAGACAAATGGCATTTTTATCTACAGACTACTTCTCATACAACAACAGTAAGTGCTTAGCAGCCACAAAGCAAAACAAATCAGGAAATCAATGTGCCCAAAATTTAACTGTCTTTTCAATTTTTTTCTTTTGCTGCATTAATTCTTTTATCCATTATTTCCACAGTCAGCTTGAGGTAATTTTTTTATTATAAATCTACGCTCTAAGTTACTCTCATCTTATTAAGCAGTATATACAACAGGAAAAAATACAACTGATACGACAGCAAATACCAGCCAGTCCATTTTACATCCCAAATGCTTCATTAGATATTTTCAAATAAGTAAATTGTATATTAAACATTAACCCTACTTTCTGCATATCTCAAAGAATCTGGCCAGAGAGTACTGCACTCTGATAAAAATGGAGACAGTAACTGAATCCAGACTGCCTCAATTCAGACTGAAGATTCTAATGGAGACACTAAGATCAGAAGAAATAAGGAGCATAAGACACCTTCACTGTAAACCAGTTTTCCTAAATTTAATCTTTTGCTCTTAGACAAATCRGGATCAAGAAAATTCTGCAGTCTCACAATCTTTTAGGTCAGGGCAAAAAAGACTAAATAAAACTTTAAAATCAGCAAAAATATCACCTGGTATAACTACAACGAAACTTCACTGAGATTATATGTTAAGTAAGTAGTACATACTGTATATAATTAGTTTTATCCTAAAAGATTGAATGCTATTCTGAGCATTTCTTATATATGTGTACATGCCTCCTTACTCACCCCCTCACTGCAGAAAAGCAAAATAAAACAAGGTAGATCCTCAACTGAATCAGAAAGCAACAGAAGSGAAAGGTATATTCAGGCTGATTGATTATTAAATGAAAAATATACATAAAAAATACACCCTTCCCTTCTGTTCTCAGCCTCTAAGCTGAGCATTTATAAGTTTTATTAAACTCTGCAGTAAATCAGCAGAACTGATTCTGGATGCTCATTAACCGTTAACAAATTCTACAAAACTGAAAGATAGACACTATTTTCTATTGCTGTGCTTGAAGCTTTATCATTAACAATTACAATTCCCTCAATGCATACCCCAACATAAGCAACAACAACAACAAAAAAATATCTGAAGCAGGTTTAGAGGCTGCTGAGCTATCTTAAGCAGTCCTTAGACATTGAATTCCTTCACACATAACCACGACCTTTATGGCATACACTAACAGCTCATAACTAAAAGACACCAAGAAAGTACTGCAAGAGCAGAAAACATTTTAAAGCATTTACTAAAAGACAAGAGCTCACAGAACAGCCGAGGTCAGAAGAGACCTCAATATTTTGTCAGAACTATCAATCAAAATAAGTATTTTCAATCTGTTTCTTCCTGTAATTACTGAGAGCTGGGCTGCTATCCATGATTCATGCTTTTAGATATACAGACATTCAAATACTTCATGTTTTTCTCACAAGGGCCTTTATTCTTTCTTCATGCTTAATTCCACCTTCCATCCGTCTCAGCCCAACAGCTATGCTGAATTCTGAGCACTTTAAACTGAGAAATACTTCAATAATTAATCCTAAAAACGTAAGCTTGAGACATGCTTCTCATAAGTACTTAACAGGAACTTTGCAATGACTGATGCCCATGATCAATCTGAATTCACCATCTTTTTCCAATCCCAGCTGAACATCCCCATTTTTTTGCAAGACTGCAGCTCCGAGCTCCATTTTGCTCTATATAAAGACCACTGAAACTTCTGATCAAGTCAGCTGTTTTCAGAAGATGCCCTCCCGGACATCACACATGTTTAGTGGTAAATCTGTGTAACCAGTACAGCTGAAGAGTCGCTACTCCTGCAAYCCTCATCTCCTTGCAGAAACAGGATGACTGAGCAGCTTGAAAATCAGTTCCTGAATTGCTAGACTGCAACTCAATGCATTCATGAAAATCACCAACAGCTTTATTTTAAATATCTTTATTTGTCAGGCTGCAAGCTGTTATGCTTCAGGAGATATTTGCCAACAGCCTGTATTTGCAAACAACTTCTTCAACAAAGGCTGTACAAAACATGTAAGCTGGAATGCATCACAGTTTTATCTGCTACCAAGTATACTGCTTCCCAGAAAACTTGAAATTGTTGGCTAGTTGTAGTCCCAAGCAGGTATTTTTACTCCAGAATATGAGCATCTTGTCACAATTCAGCTAACACAAGTTAAAGCTGGATACATACAGGCCATACACAAAAAAGATTCTGAAACTGCTATTTGMATTAACTATTCAAAAAGCACCTCCAAGTATTTTAAGACAAATAGGATAAACCAAAGACATTCTTCCTTACTGCATTCATGATTAGAATTAAAAATCATACTCTTCAAATAAGCTAAAAATAGGAATAAAAACCAAAGTATTCTTGGATAATGGGTAATTGCAACAATTTAAAGCATATTGTTTTTAAAAAGATCTTTCTCCATAACTAGCAAGTATTCAAAACTTTTCTTTAGCTTTCTAAATGCTAAAAAAATCAGTTCCAAACATTATACCATTACTTGCTAGGAATTAACTCAACTTGAACAAAAGCAACATATGTTCCTCAAAAAGTAAGGGAAAATTTTACTGAATAAAAATGCAAATATGCATTTTAGCAGCCTTGAATTTATTAATCTGATAGGTTTAATTTCCATTTTCCTGCATCAGCTTTATTTATAAAGTGTCGTGCCCTATAAATATGCTGTTATTTTCTATAGTCAAGCACCCTCTTAASAAATCTTCTCATTAATATGTAAATTTAAAGTCAATCGGTCTTCTCCCTGACAGCGCCATGAATTCCTAGTGCACTGTATAATCGGCTTTGACTTGGCATCCACTATTTATCATCAAAGATGTCAGTTAGAAAAATTATGGAAAATGCACTGCAATTGATATGACTGCAATCTACTTTGTCAACACTTAATTGTTCCTCAAATCATACATTTACATATAAACAGCCTAAATACTGATCCATAATGATGCAAATAAGCTAAATTAAAAATCCCTTCTACTGCACAAGATGGCCTGCTGTATGATGAGTTCATTTAAGAATGTATTGACAAAGGCATGCATTTCAACTAGCACCACAAAAAAAAATCTGCTAATTAAATTGCTGAGTAGGTAGACAAACTAAATTTTACATTGAAGATCTTGAAAGTAAACCAAAGTGTTATTAATACTRTACTACTGATGACTAATTTTAGGTTGACACAGGCAGTACTGTCACACAAACCTTTTACATTCCTAGAGCAGAAGCCACAGCAGTAACTGTCATCCATCCAGTTTTAGTGAAAGAAGAACATTAGAGTCTCAAAGAAACCAAATCCCATCAAGACCTCCAACCTCTGGGTCGAAGAGAGGAGGTCATCCTCCCCTTCTACTTTTCCTTTGTCCAATTACAGACAAAAACTGGCTGAAACAGATTGTGGAACTGTAGCTTTAGGTAAAGCAGATTATCAATTTTGATTCTTCCTAAATGTCAAAAAGAAGAATGCAAGTTGCCTTCTTCCAATAAGCAACATGTAATAAACACTGCCTCAAGGAYATTAGGAAAACATATAACTTAAATGTCTCATTATCTAAAAATACTTTCCCTGTTCTAAGCAATTTTCTGGGAAGATGTGTTCTTACAAACAATTTAATTTTCATCAGAAATGAAAAAGAATGTTTCAGAATCAAACTGGTAGTACAGAAGTATGATTCTACTTCAGACATTTTTCCTATATTCATTCTAATCCCAGGGTTTTTAAAAACAAATGAATATAATTGTACACTACAGTAGAATGAACTTGACTGATTGTCCAAATATATATTCTGTAATTATTGTCACACAATAAATAACATACATTAACAGAATGGCTTTGCATTTCTGTCTTGATTCCCAGGTAAAGGATATTAAAACACAGTTTATAAGAACTCATTGATAGAGTTGATAGTTGGTGACATTCTCTATTCCAATGTCGAAAAAAGAAACCTTAAAAAAAATTCTTAATATGCTAATAACAAATAACAAAAATCTACACRAAAATGTACATCTTTAAACATGTATGGGTTTCAAATTAAATGGTAAAAACTTAACACTAGTAACATCCCCAAGCCCTCTATAAATGCAAACAACCAGAGCTGTGGAGCAATTTGATACAGTTCTTCCCAGAAGTACTCTGTCTTTTAACTTGTTATTCAGAGTTAGATCTCTGTTGAAACGATATTAATAACATCAATTTCTTGAGCTGGGCTCTTTTTTACTTGTAAGAAGTGGCAGAATTTGTGTTTTGARTATTTCTTATTATAAATTTTAGAGAGCATACTCATATTTACACAAATATGAACAAAAAGTAACCACATCATTTTTTACATTTCACATTTCAAATACATATGTTCAAGTCTCTGAACACACAGTGCCTCAGCACATTAACAAAGCCTAACCAAGTAATGTAATATTTGTCATGCAGCGATACTGSGTATCTACAAGTAGAGCTACCTAGTTTCAGGACAGAATGGCAAATGTTTCTAGTTTTGAGTCATGAAAAATTGCCTAAAGCAAAGAGCAACACGGGTCAAAGAAAAACAGAAAAAGGAGGCTCTCTGCTGCCCACAGGATGTACCATGGATACCCTGGAAGGAGAATTCTCAGGGTCTGAAGAAGGTAGATGCCTTGTGTTAGTGATGTCTTAGAGACCTAAGAATTATGTATTTGATCTCTATTTTTACTCAAGTCTCCATAGAAATGTATCATAAAAGACTAAGTAAATCCAACAATAAAAATAATTCAAAATGCAGGTTCACAATAGTAATTTAAAAAGTCGCAAACTTACCTTCCATGGGCTTACAAACTGTGTACGTGCATATCGAGTTAACATGTGGATTATAACAACTTGACCCCACTCYTCCACATCAACCAGCAAGTTACAGAGCTTTCGGTAGTTCTTGTGAATCAGATCAATTCTATCTGGACACACTTCTTCAAATGCCATCACCACACTCCCAGCTACCAGCTAGAAAACAAAATATAAACCAGAAGTCTACAGTTAGACTACAAGTGAAATCAGAATTAATACTAGCAATTCTCAGGAATTTCAAATTATTTCTATTCAGCAAAAACAAACAAAACAACAACAACAANAAAAAAAAAAAAAAAAAAAAAAAAAAAAAAAAAAAAAAAAAAAAAAAAAAAAAAAAAAAAAAGACCACAGAAATGGTATTTTATTTAAAATAGAATTGGGGTAAGATTATTAGAACAGAAAAAAGTCTTGCTGTTTCTATTAGACACATAAATCTTAGCTTCCTGCTGTGAAGACACAGTGCAATGTAAGCATAACTTCTCTTTCTTTCAGGTTTAGCTTCCAAATAAATTATCAGAGAACTTGCAATTAACTCATAAGTAACAGGAAACAACAAAGAATAAAACACAGTGATAGACCCAAAAAGATCTTTTGGGAGTCTATCATTGAACATTCGCCTGGCAAAAGTAAAGAAGAGCTGGGGTATGTTCTCTGTGCGTTAGTGAAATTCAAGCTCATCTCTCAAAATGGCAAAATTAACTGTCACAGGAAATTTTATGTTCAGAGTTTCATGAATGCACTCTCAAAAAAAGGAAATACAAATCAGCAATAGAATAGAGAGATATATTAATACTTTTCTACAAAGAACACAATAATTTCTGCATGTTGTTCAGCACTTTAAGAGAGTTACATAATTGCAAGAATGCATCATTTATATCCTGCCACGTTCTCACATAATCTTTTGCCTTCATAAGAAATAACTCTTCATTCATGCACAAAGATCCTTATGCTATGATTGTAAAATAGATTTGTTTTTATGAGAAAACTGAATAGATTACCAACATTTAATACCTCAAGGATTACTGAAACCTTCTGCCACGGTATTTTCTTTTAAAACAATGGGAGAAAACATATATTGGAATTCCAGCTAAAATTCTGTCAGCAGGTTACTTTAACTGTGAGAACAGATCACAAACTGACCATGCCTTATAAGGACATATAATTGTGTGCCTAGGATTAGTGTTCTTTCTCTTCTAATTGCTTTAATTAAGATTTGTTTTGTGTCAGAGTACATGTTAAGTCAAATAACTAAAATGATGATACTTTATATGAAGCAGCTGATATGTATGCAGTTAGCATGCATGCAGTATAGCCTTCTGGCAGCAAATTAATGTCATATTCTATCTGAGCACTAGGGATATGCATTTCAACCTCTATAATTTCCCCAATGACTTAAAGTAAGCAATTAAATAGAAGTGCAGTTTATTGAAATGGTACTTTTTGAGAAATATTAAATACAATGATATTCATATGTTACATTTTTCTCCCTGTATTTGGCTGACATGTGGTTTATTAGTATGCGCTCAACATTACAATTGAAAGAAAACAGCTCAGAATATAGTCTTGCTATTATGCTAAACAAGTCTCAGGCTCTGTGGGGATTTTATGAATTACCAATAAGAATAAACGTGAAGTTGCATTTATTGTCTCCAGCCTCATCCAAATAYTGGTACCTGCTGGTCCCAACAAGAATGAAATCCATTCCAGGGAGCAAAATTTGATTATTTGATAGAGTTAAATACACTTTACATCTAAAATTATTTGCTGTATCACAAAAACAAAAGCTCTTTTTTATCTTTTGTTGTATTAAACTTTTTTCTTAATAATGTGCAGTAACCTATTTGTAATTAGAAACTGCAGTGAGCTGATACAAAGATGGGTGTTCAGAGTTCAGCAGAAGGCAGTGGTTAATCCCAAGCAAATCACTACCTGTCCAAAGCAGGTATTCATTTAGGCCATAGAAGCTGAGAAGCTTTCCCACTGGGAAAGTGAGAAGTCTCTTTATCAGGATGCACATCTCTGAACTACTAGTTAAGGTCAGCTGCAGAGCACAATGATAGATCTGAAGTTTTAGGAGGAAGAGATGATATTTTAAGASCACACAAAGAGACTTTTTGTAGGTCACTGTTTCATCTAGGAGACAAGAGAGATAGACAGACAGATCAGTTTATGACTATAGGAATAGTCACAGTCTAATGGTTAAAAATACCGTTTTAGGTTCATAGATGAAGGTCGTCACAGATTTCCAATAGTAATTCTAGAGAGAGTACCCTTGTCTTTTACTGCTAGTAGTTCAGTACATACATTTTGCTGTATTTTTCTTTCATTTAGATATGATTTAGTTTGAAAGCTGAAATAAAATACATAGAACACTAACTCAGATCATTTAAAACTAAAAACATATCCTATAAACAYGGCTGGCTTTTTAAAAGCTCAGTTACTATGTATAAAGTACAACTGAGTACAAAGAGAGAGTCAAAGTGGAGCACAGGAATTCTAAATAATTACTTATTTCAAATTACATCAGTCACCTACTTAAATTTACAATGAGAATGCTGTCACCTGTGAATGCTTAAAAGATAATATCAAAAAAATTGAACATATGCTATGAAATGCAAGACATGCACTGGATAAACAGGCATTTTATTCCTATGGCAAGTCCCTAGATTTACAAGTTAATATAGGAATTGCCATTCATCATGACACTAGTTAAGATCATGCCTCTCTTCCCATTACTCTATTTTCTAAAATTAGGCTTTTCTTTTTTTTCCACTTTCAAAAGTAAGAATGTGACAGACTGAAAATGCACTGGTAACAAGAGGATTTCTCTGAGAAAATTTCCTAGTGCTTTCTTAATAAGAGATTATTTTCTAGTCAACACAGTTTCCCCTATAGTATGATCCTACTATATATCTAAACATCAGTGGAGTGGCTAATAATCTTTGTTTATTAAATGTTCAACATTCCATAAAAGTATTTAAAATTAAAACAAAATGATTCAATCAGAATATAAAACCAAAAAATATCGGTTTCTAAAAAACAGTCAGTTAATTTCCATCTCACTGTGTCAATAGTAGCTTTTTGCATAAGGAGAAAATATAAATCACTCAAAAAAAACTAGCAATGAGCTCATCAAATTCAAATGCTGCCTTCCATTTATGTATTTTTTGTATTAAAGCAATAAACATGGTTCATTTGTCTTCCACTAGGTGCCACATTTTTCTGTGCTGTTGCTATGAACTTCAGCCATTAGCTGTGCTCCAAGGTAAACTATATGAACCATCAACAAAAGTGACACCCAATCTATGGAGTTCATATTTTCTCCAGATTATCTATGCTCGTTGACAAGCTGGTAATGAAAAAAATCACACTAAGCAAATGGTTCCTCTAATAACAATAAATTTTCTATAAAATTATGACGGGTACAAAACGTTTCCTTGCATCTATTTTGTCATGAATTCTAATTAACGCTGCGAAAACCTGAGAGTGCTGGGTCATCACAAGAAGTGCATCAAGGTTTGATTGATAATACAGTGCAAGTTGGCCCATGCTGCCAAGATTCTTCTCTCTTAAATTAATAGCCACCCCACCTGCCCTAATCATACAGCCCAAATGATATTCCCCTTCTTATTTCAATTTTCTGGAGGCAAGGAAAGTGGAAAAGATCAGTCATTTATCTTCTAATAGCTGGATAATAGATCTATCACAACAAAACATCTGCACAAACTCAGTAATTTTTTTCCACAAAAGTGAAGCGTTTACCAACATGAAATCAATAAGTTAAGAAAACATTATCTTACCCACATTTGTGTTCTAAACTGAAATATTACATGATTAACTGAAGAGTACTGTTGAAAAGAAGAGAGCTCACATTTCTTCCCTATTATCACCAAATATACTGTTTTAGTTTAAAAGAGTAAGATCTTCATTGCAAAGCCAACACCAATTCCTAGGATCATTTTTTAATCAAAGGAATGTCATTGAGAAAGAATCTGCACTTCATCTAGTAGCCAGGCAGTCTGCAAAAGAAATCTCTACATCTCTACTCACACATTTGCATAAGAACTTCTCAAAACAGAATTAATACTAAATGGGATGTTATTATTAATAGTAAATTATCACTATAATTTAGTGATAATTTACTATTAATAATAATAGTAAATTATCAGAATAATAAATAAACAGAACAGAATAATAAATTCAGTATAACAGAGGTATGAACCAAACAAAATAAAATCGGATCAAAGCTACAGCTTTAATTTACAGCTGTAAATCAGCAATAAATCTGGGCATTTTTAACACACCCATCATCCATATAACTACATGCCAACTACATTCTGCTTTCTCTTTATAGATCCAGCTTTTGATATACTTTGGGATACTTTAATTTGCTGTGGAATGCAAGTCACATGYTTTACACGTTTGGATAACAGACATGATTCCTTTTCAATGCCAACATGGATTTTATTTTTCTTTTACCTGCTGTAACTCAGATATCATTAAAGAATTTRGTTTTCATTGTTGTTTACACAGAGTTGTAAAATACACAGGCTGCAAACTACAGTCCTTCATAACATCTTTTTCTTCCAAAAGAAACTTATGTGACAAACCTTGCCTTAAACTATGTGTCAGAACTAGGTTATCAGTGAATGAAAAAGAACAGAATTAGAGTGAAGTAATACAGAAAAAAGAAAAGGGATCTAACAAAAAACCCAATTATACCTTCACACATGACTAGCCATATTACTTTCAGAGAAAATCATTTTAGCATAGAATACATGCATACTCTTATCTTCCCTTCCATGTAAAATTGCATAAGCTGCTCAACTATCTAAAATTACTAGAAAAACAAAAGGAGTAGGTATTCATGCTCTTGTACCTGCTTATCAAAATGTGAGGTACTTGTAAAGCAAGGGTGAAAACATAACTAGGAGTTATAAGCTGCAATAAAAAAAATACTTGTAAACATCTTTATCTGTTTAAAATTTAAATACACTTGCACAAAATCACAGATTTGTTTGATAGACTGTAATTCCTAGTCAGCTACCCTTGAGGGTATGTTAACAATGGCTTGCACTTGATAATTTAGCATTTTACATTAACTGAGAGCTTGGGTTTTAATTGAATCTTTGTGTTAAGACACTTGAGGAGTAGAGTGATTTTTCACTTATCTCCCCAGAAACTTTAATGAAGTGCTTGGTTAMGGTTAGACCTTATTTTAAGTTTTGCTTACCTCAGTTTATATTAAAATTTACTATTGATTGAGACCTAAAAAAAAACCAGATCCTATGCTGTCTGATAGAAGGTCTTAATTTTACTGTAGTAAAATTCCCATCCAGATAATTTCTTGCTATTTCAAATGTAAAATGACTCTGACTAATTGAAATACATCATGTCTTTTCTGTGCAACAAAAAATGCATTAAGAACACAAAACAACCTGTTCTCTCTGAAAAAACTTTCTGGTTTGGACAAATTAGAGACATCTATACTTAATTGCTATTCTATCTCTACTTTAACATAGAGACTATGCCAGTAAGTTTCAAAAATTCTGCTTGAGGTCAAATAGCTACAGAAAATAAACAGCTTTTAAAAGTTTGCTTCTCATTTAAGTGCAATCTCAAGTATCACCTGAATAATATTCAGCTGTTATATACATAGCTAATGTTACTAATTACATTCTTCCTCCAAACATGTCTAAATCAAATATTTTTCTTTAAAAAAATAAAGTAATTTAAAATAAAGGTAAAAAACAACAAAAAATAYAATCAGAATAATTTAAAAATAATCAACAGTGGATTTTCTAAGACCCAGTGGTTAACATACAACATATTATGGCTTGTCAGAGAATTAGTAATCATTAAGAATACTGAAAAGCCAAAAGTAAACTGATATTTCCATCCAGTGAAAAAAAGGTGGAAAACCTCTGACACTCAACAARTCTTGAAGTCACAAGGATTCTCTCACTCTGATAAAAACACTATTTAATGAAAAAACAGATTTGCTGACATTATATTAGAGCTACCAGGAGATGACAGTTGATGTTCATGTTAGGAAACAGCTGCCATGCATTAAAGTAGAAGGAATCTAAGGATTAATGTCAAGTAAACATTTGAAGTTCAAGTACCACATTATCACCCAACAAATTTCAGGCACTTGGGACTGTCAAACAGGCAACAGAAGCTGCTAAAACCTCAGATATACCATTAATTGAATRTAAGCACTTCATAAGTCTGTGATCAAAAGCTATTCCTTTACACCTTGGTCTCATTTGTAGAATTCCTACAGCAGCAAATGGACTTAACTTTCTTCAGCAAGGCTACAAAATACTTTCTAAAAGGGTTTGTCTTTCTTATGTATGTTGAAGGTGCTTTCTCTGTTAGGCTAAGTTTATGAAGTGCAGCTTCCCATAAAGAATATAAAAAGATGAATCAAATTAACATAAATTTCCCTAGGATGCAGCCTCATCAAGACCTACAAACTTGCCAGCCTAAGGTTACATATGTACACACCTGTACTTAAGGACCACCACCTGTAAGCAGCTGCCTTTCCTCCAATTTTAAAGGTTGTAACTAGCTACAAATGGCACTCTTGATTTCCCCACTGTGAGCAGATTGCTGTTTTCCAATTAGGGGCGCAGAATAAGCTTATTCAGATTGGAGTTACCTRTTATTGAAACTCTTGTGCACTATGCACGTTCTGTTAGTAAATGTGTAGGCTTTCTGAAAACATTCAGCAGTATATGACAAAAGATAACTACTTAAGATAAAGCTTTGCCATGCTAGACTATTTCTCCCAAAGCTATGAAAGATTAAAGAGAGACAGATACATTTGAGACMACCACAAGCTGTAGAGTGGGGTGAAAGAGCACACTTAGATACAGAGATTCTTGTATAGAGATTTGTATGCTTTCTTTTAGAAATAATTATTTTTATCACTTTCCAAAAGAGTAAGACTTCCAAAGCTGAGATGTCTCAGCCCAGACTGGAATGAGATCTAGTCAGGGAATAAACAAAGAGGGATCAGGGAGAGGAAGAAGCTGCAGCAGTCAACTGTATTGTGTTTGCAAAGAAGTCCAAGAAGACCTGAATCTAATCCATCATTCTTAACTTCTTGAATGTGCCAACAAAATAGCAGAGCATGAAGTATAGCTTCMGCTGGCACCTTTACATATATGGTGCTGGTACCTTCATACTATATTCAGTGTCAAAGAGGCACCAAAACTGTAGCAGTACTAGGCAGTGAGCATTTATCCCCTTGTAATTCCAAATACCAAGGAAATAGAAGATCCAAACTTACCCTATACTTTTTTGTTAAAGTAAGTACCTAAATTACTAGTTGTGGGATAACTTGCCATTTACCATATGAAATAAGGCCCAGGAAACAGAGTGAAAACTCAGGGATTTTATTTTGTGGTTTTTTAGCCCTTCATTTCTCCAAGGTATTAACAATCTACACCAAAAAAAAA
>NW_026623263.1:2627403-2710605 GCF_030028575.1 Malurus melanocephalus
GAAAAGAAAAGAAAAGAAAAGAAAAGAAAAGAAAAGAAAAGAAAAGAAAAGAAAAGAAAAGAAAAGAAAAGAAAAGAAAAGAAAAGAAAAGAAAAACCACTACAGGAGCAACTTCACACAGGCACATGTGTATGTCAAGTCAAGTACAGATGCAGTCAAAACTAAGTAACTGATTTGCTGTCTGCTGAGCCACTAAGCTCTAACACACCCCTTTCAGTAACCCTTCAGTGGCARCTGACTGGTCAGAACAAGGGAGGATACAATCATATGTGTTACAAAAACACTTGGCAAATAAGAGATAAGTAACACACTATCCACTACCTAGTAACACTTCCATTTAGTCAAAAAGGGTCACACTCATTAAATTAGTGACAAGAACAAGAGAATGTTTCAATTTACAAATCTGATTTATCTTTGAAATCTAACTTCAATTCTTTGCTCAAATACTTTTCTAGTTTACAAAAGGGAAACTTCTTTGCAAAATAAAACAAAAAGAAGGGTGTGACTGTTGTGAGACATCCAGGAGTTCATATGGAAATCTATGTAGCTATTGAGAGCATGCAAAACACAACAGGAGTGTTAAATTTACAGAAATTATGCCACAACATCTTGTATTTACAGGAGTGGAAGTGGAGATACTGGCAAAATCAAACAACTGCATAGCAGTTATGATTTTTCAATAACTACATGCTGCAAGATGGATGGATGTCAATAGGAGCACTGTGCATCATATACAAGCAATTTATTCTTACAGTACTACAAAATAATTGAAATTATCAAACTAATTACCCAATGAAAAGGCGTGCATGAAAATTTATAAACACTTGTACAACTGATTCATGTTACTATCTATGTTTAATTTTCAAAATAAAGTTTAAAGAACCATACATAAAAAACTTGCTAACAAAAACATTAATTAAGAGACTCAAGACACAAGTAAAATTGCACGTAATTAAAGGATGATCACTATTACTGGCATAGTGTAAATGCATAAATACACAACGATACTTCTATCTGAACACACAGAACCATATCGGCAAGGGCTAGGAAAGTGTATTACATACTGCTGAATGACAGTTTCAGGAGTAAATGCTTAGAAGTATATGCATATGTAATGAAAACTGTTTCTTACCGTACTTCTATCCTTCAAAAGTTTTTCTATCACTTCAATCAACATCTCCTTTTGTTCTGGGTCAAGACTAGAAAGAAAAATAMATTATTTTCACTCATTGGGTCAGATATATCCAAAACTAGAGCAGGTTTCGTTTTCTGACCTTTTGACACAAACTAGGAACAAAGAGCATTGAAGAAACCACTTCCAGAGAAATCAAGTATTCCAAAAAACTCTTTGGAAAAGAACTTGACTTGAAAATAAGTTAGGAGTATAAAATTATATTACAAATATTATTTTATCTTATATTCATAATGTGTATTCTATAGGAAACTTAAAAGTTAAACTCATAAAAACATTCAGATATAAGAAACATTAAGACAGGTCAACTGGCATCACAGAGAACTTGACTGAACTTCAGATCTTAAATCCCAAGGATCTCACTGCATTTGCACAAGTGAACTGCAGCATGAATTAATTCAGCAGTGTACGAATATCAGGACAAAGAAGAATCATACTTTTATTATCTAATTATCAGCATAAAGCTTTGAGTAAGACACCTRAATCACTTTTAAATTAACCACTAATTTTAAAACGTGGACATTGTATTCAAATGTACCTACACAAAGTTGATGTGCAAGATGATGAAAAATAAACTGCTTTAAGTCCTACATAAATAGCAAATGCAGAGGAAAAACAAAAGTTGCAAGCAACAACCCTTGTAACATTCTTTTCACATTACAGGAGCAGAGAAAAATTTGCCAAAGAAATCCATTATTGTCAAACTTGCTTCTAAGGCAAGTAAGGACCAACTTCTCATTCCAGCTGCTTCCTCTTCATGGATCTATACAGCATAGAAGTMTTCAAAGCCAAGCCAGAAGAAAATAGGAAGTGAGTGCAAAGACCCACATAGAGGTATAGTCCTACACCTTTGAAAAGTCATTTCAACAWGGGCACAGTTACAGATATGTGAGAGTATTTGGTCATCATTACTGCACACTTCAGTTTTAATGGAGAGTGATGGACTGCCCTAATGCACAGTACATCCTTCCAGGTACTGATTCATAAAGTCAGTATCTACCTGAGTATTCACTARAGCTCTAATACCTAGCAATACCAGAACATGAAAAATGGGTAACAAAACTTTGTTAGAAGCCACCATCATCAAAAACAATGCAACAGTACATTGCTCTGTAAGTACTTTTACAATAACCTTTCATTCCAACTTCTATTTTTGCAAAAAGAGTTTTACGRGATCTTCTGCCATAGACCAAAACCTTCAGAGGAAAAGCCAAAATTCTTTCAAATATATCTTATTTCAAACGTTCAAAATTGGCGGAAAATTTAGAGAGAAAGGTGTACTTATGACTAAAAAGCGTCAGTGAAAGCTTTTTTTTTATGTGATCAAGAAAATCTTCAGTAAAGGGTCCAATAACTCAACTTACAATCCTCCCCCTCCACTGTACTGATATTTTAGACAAAGAATGGACCGTCTTCAGTGTGAAAATAAAAGAAGAGGTTAAAGAGCTCTGGGATTTGATCCCATTATGGCATCTAGTACTAGAATGGAATCTACTAATATTAGTGAAGGGACTTTTAAGAAGTCCTATTCCAAACCTCACTGCAAACAAAGTACAGTTTTCAACAGTTAGACAGAAGCTAGTAATACCTTTAAAACACACTCTTAAGTGAAATAATGTCTGATATCTTCAGTGATGAAATTACTTCAACATACCAGGCAATGTTGATTGCATTGGACACAAACATTGTTGTTCACACTATGTCTGAAATCTTTCGTTTAATATGTAAGCTTCCTGCCGTTAGGATTGATTGAATCACTAATAAACAAGCTCTTCTAGGGCAGACATCCATCCAAACACCATGACACTAAATACAAGGAAGATTGGAGTGTCAAACCTGCATCCAGAAACCTGACTAGAGCACTAACTGAAATACAGCACTATAAAACAGGCAGACAATCTGGGAAACCAAAAAGCAGATGGAGTGTACAGACATTAAACTGTTACTACTTCTTACTCAAATGGTTGCAGAAGATGGAGTAGGTAGATGGAGGAGAATACATGAACTGTTGAGTGATCGTTACATCAAAAAACGATCCCCTTCAGAATTCTGATTCTRACCAACTTAAACTGTTCTGAAATTACTTGTTGCTGTAAGCCAGTAGTCAGCMTTGCCACCAATGTATGATTAGCATTGCTCAATTCTGTAGCTACAGAACCCCTTTTGAAAGGTTAGTCACAAACCTTTTTGAAACATCAGCCTGTTAGCTACTACCTACTCTTACTTGCAGGGAAGCCGACTGGGCCTGCCCATGGACAGGTTCATACGCTAGTCTCTTCATTAGTTTTCAAGACTGCTGCTTCTTCAAGTGATCAAAAAAAACATACTCTCTCCCTTAGTCCCACGGTTAACCAGCACTATCATATATGGCATTTGTTTTGAAAATGCGAAAATAAAAATTCACGTCCTTTTCATAAACTGCTCCCAAATCCTATTGCTAAGGACACAATGGAGCTCCAACTCCACTCAGAGCTAATCATGTAGCTGGAGGAATTTACAGTCATAGCAGTTTGAAATCCTGCATTATGATACCAAGGATGCTTGCAAGCAGTGAAAACTTGAGAAGGATGTACAGGCTTTCTGAACTATTATGAAAACCTTTACAGGACATTAGTTTCATTAGTTTTCCCTTATTATGTAAGCTACACATCCATTTTACAACCACTAGAAATTCATGGAATGCAGAAGGAGGTAAGGCCAGTTTTTCCAGATTGTGTGTGTGTTTTTCACCACCATTTACCATTAAAAAATGCCTTTTTATTGTATTTGCAAGGATGATTTCCACATGTTGCCACCGACATCATATAAGCCTAGAATAACATGACCCAGAGATAAGAAAACACGCAGGTTACATTCGGAGATGCCATCATATCTGGAGATTAGAACACAGATGAAAAGTCATTTTTAATCATTAGATTTCAGCACTTTCCAGTTTTTTCCAGGTTTTTTTCCCAGTGCTTCTTCCAGCACCAATTACCAACAAGGTCTTTAATCTGCTAGTAAAACAAGCATTGCTGTCATGAAGAGAAGAAATGGAAGCATCAATTTGTCAAAATTCCATGAAACAGCCCACTGTCAACATAGTACCGTGCATTGCTGCCACTTATAGACCATTTTCTCCTGCTGAACTCCTTCAAAGAGTTTTAATAATATCAGGGGAAAAAAAAAACCAGTAAAGAAGGATACTCTATGTATAGTGAATAATTCAGGCCAAAAAGTTTTTTGTGTGCTGGAATGAGCTGATAAGAAAGAATAAACTACTCAATTAGCAGGAAGAGACTTTAAATTCATTCTCTTTTGTAAGGTTACAAGATAAAAGGGCACCACATGACAGCACTCAGCTCAGTTAAAAAAAAAAAAATCACCAGAAGGAAAAAGGCCCTACCCAGGCTTGTCAGAGAGCTGCCATGGAAAAACTCCCTACCTCATGGTCCTGAAAWGAACACACCACAACCAAAACAGGATCTCCAGAGCACCTTTCAGACTTAGGGATATTACTACAAGGCTTACTATGCAATGCCAGACAGATGTTTTATGATCAAAACTTATTATGAGATGTTTATGGAAGAAATGAAAGGCAGGGAAATGGAGGGAACTAAATGATCTTGGGAGGAACARGAACACGAAACTAGAGGGATAGGTGCAAAAAAGAAGCCAATTGTATGTAAATGCTTKGCTGCTCAGTACACTTACCTATGCATGTGGTGTACCAGGATGACTACAGAGGTAGTCTCTACTCTCTGTGCATGTGTAATACAGAGCTCTAAGCTCCCAGAGTTAAACCATGCATTACACTGGCCTGTACAATTTCAGCAACAGCACCCCRAGCAAGTATGTGTGTCAGAGTGTGACTGCTTGAGAATACCAAACCAGACCAGGTGGCTTGGGAAGCCAACTACTGAAGCGGGCAACATATCTAGGTTGGATATGTTGCACATATCCAGGTTGTGTGTGTCAAAGTGCAATAACTGGAGATTTTGTCTCAGGTATCCAGGATAACTACCTGGGATACCCATTTGAGTGTCTCAGTCTCTCTGTTTCTCTCCCTATTTCCTCTCTACCTAAGACAAGTGGAGATAAGAAGGTATATGGGCCTCTTACAGCATAGTCTCAATGTCTATGTATGTATATTCTACATACATAGGTAGAATGTAYATTATGTATATTCTACATCTGTGTGTGGGGGCCCATCAGGAACACGTGCTCAGCCTTGTGACTGGATGGTTTGAAGGGGCATGGAATTGCAGCAACCTCAGGTTAACGGATTCAGAACCTCTAAAATCTYTTAAGCTCCACATCTTGGCGTAGATGAAATAAAAGAAAATTAAGTAGTAGAATAAATGCCTAGAGATGTTTTGCAAAGGTTATGTTGCTCCCAGTACTTTGCAAACCAGTACTCACATCCTCGTAAGAACTGTTCCACAACAAGAATTTCTGAAGAAGAAAGAGGAAGATCTGAAAGATGATTTGCACAGATAAGATTTCTAGAAGTTAGCAACCTGTTGTCACATGTACTGCAAACTACCTTCAGGCAAATTCCTCAGGATGAAAGACAGACTTTAAATGGAGAAATCTTGGATTCTRAGAATACCCATCAAAACAGTTGTTACATAGATGAAAAWAMYWMMWWMMAAAAAAAAAAGACAGTGTATCAGTTTGTTTCTATATCTCTTTATAGTCATTCTGTTAATCTGGCAAGCAAGGGAATTGCTTGAATTACAACCAAACCAGCAGAACCTGTACATACACCCTGTATTTTTAAAGAAATGGATCTGAGACATGCCAAACTCACAGTAGTCCTTCTAAATGTAGCCCACAACTCTCTTAAAACTGTTTTTCAGAAATCACTTACCTGAACAGTTTTTGGATTGCATGGGCTGCGTTCTTTCTCACATAAGGAGATAAATCAGAAGAGGCTTCCTTAATAGCAAGCATCATAATAGGAACAATAATTGGGACACGTATACTGGATAAAACTCTTAAAGCACTTGCACGGATTAACTGATTAGGATCCTAAAGAACAGAAGTGAAGGGGAGAAGTAAAATAAGATAGTACARAAACAAATCATTAAATTCACTGCTGTGTTTACACTAATTAGTGACCACACATTAAAACATGTAAACCTATCTAAGCCAGATTTGCAAGCGATGATCATGCCAATAAGCAAATGTGCTACATTTCACATGAAGAAACTCCCAAAACAAACAAAAGACAGGAAACAATAAAACATTATGAAAATCTGAAAATTTTACAAAGGAAAACATTAACATCATGCACTTTCCCATACAAAGTATGGGAATTATGTATAAAAAAGACTGGCATTTTATTTAATAATCTGAGACATTTAATGCAATCCAAGCGGAATTAAGATAATCTGAAAGACACACTAGCTCAATTTTATTACTCATATTTAAGAAATGTCAAATGAAAATATTGTTCTCAGTTTCCACTCAAGTTCTTGACAACAAATCCATTTTATGCTTTACGGGAAGATATAAACTGAAGTCAGTAATGAAAAATAATGTAAAGAACATTGTAAAAATTTTAGCTTAAATGTTTTGAGACTTTTTCTATCCTCTCTTCTTTTGCCCCAGTTCTTGGTCATTTTTTACAATACTAGGCTTAGCTTGGAGATCCAACACATCTGTATGGAGGAACTGTTACACAAACTTTATCCATTAATCATGGGCTGGGAAACGCAAGGGAAGAATGTTGCTTAATCAAATATTAAATCCTCCAAAATCTAGCAAAGTAGAATTGCAGGATCATTAATTCATTGTACTGTAGTGTCTTGCCAGAAGGTAACCTCCCAAACAACATTTCTCCCAGGGACTGAGAGTTGGCAATAYGTATTTTCAGACTGGTACTATTTAAGTATCAATTCATCTAAGCTCTCAAAATTTCTACATCTTAGAAGCTACTGAGTAGTAAGTATCTGGATGGTGAAAGCCCTTTATTTGACCATTTTCAGGAAAATACCTTGTTCCTAYCAGAGTTTGCAAAGCTCATCTGCAGGCACGTAAGTTTAAAACAAAAAGTTCTTTCCAGAGAAGACGGTAAAAAAATATCTTCACAAATAAAGTYGAATTACTATCATTGTAAACTGAGAAACGAAACATTACAAAAAATGAACAGAGATCACCTTTCATAGCAGGCTTAGCCATTTCTTTAGTTGCTGACAATCTCCACTAGCTTGGGGTCTACCCCCTTGCCATACCACCATTTCTTTTTTTGCTACTCAGCCACAATATTATTGCTCCTCCTTTTGTTCTCATAACCCRCAGCTTTTAAAAGAGTTATGCCATGAGGAATGTTCACATATCTCACAAAAAGCACAGGACACAAAGTAACTTGAATTCTAGCTTTTCAYGACAGTCACAGGTAGTAAAGGCAATACATATGATACTGAGATAAAAACTGAAGGGAAGAGGACACAAAACTCTCTAGTTGATGTAGGATCCTCCTATAGCAGCACAACTGATGCTCTGATTGCCACATTTTTCAACAAAACGTAAAGTGTGGGTTAAGTGACATGACAGAAATGAGCCTAGAGTACAAGAAGGATCCAAGGAAAACCCAATCTTCCCTTATTATAAAAATTGGCAAAATTCAGAACAGAGACTTAATAAATACTTCTTTTCCCCACAGTAACACTTCAAAGGCAATCCCAAACTTTGCTCTCTAATCCCATTTCTCACTGTTATCTCATTTGAAACAAAAGAACATAAAATACTATTTTTTCACTGCTTTTAATGAAAAAGTACCATGCGCAAGACACTGAATATTTTAATTTAGGTATTACTGTCTTCCTTATGTTTCAATTCTCTGTTGTAGACAAAGCTCTTCCTTTTACATAAACTAAAAGGATCAAAGATGGTTCATGGTAATGGAGTAATGGGTGTTAATGCTAGTAGGGTCTTTCCTCCATRCACATTAGTTATGTTAGAGAGAGAAAAAACATGGCAGAAATTAAATGTTTGGCATGTGGATTTCAGAGAACCATTCTTCTGGTTTTCTGCAGTGAAGTAATTTTACTTCTTTCAGGCTTACTTAGCTGATTGATAAGGTTTGAGGTAGCACAAAACAGCTCTGTCAATCACATAACTTGAAACTATCACGTGCAGATATTTACATGCTTTAGTTTACCATACTACACTTCAACAGATACTTTTATTTTTGTGCTACCAGCTCAGAATTCCCAATAAAATGTTACTTAATAGTTACTCACTTTTAAAGCACGCTGGAAAGTACTGATGGACAGTAATGCTAGATCTTGCTGCTCCTCTGCATAGCGCATCAGATAAACATATACAAGCTTTTTTATCTGAAAAGAAAAAATAACATGAACATCACTACCAGAAAGTTTTAGAATTCTATAAAACTAACTCCTACATTTCACATTTTAATCAACATTTTCTTCTTTGAAGAAAGAGCTAATAGATCCCTAAAGCACTCACATGCTTCTCCAACATGCTGACATGCTGCAATGTCACCTAATTAATGAAACAGTCAAATGAAAACTAGTAACACAAARTACTGTCTTATATTATTATCTAGTAAATAAAGACTTGAATAATCTAAGATGTTGATATGTGGAAGCTGATTACCATACCTTATGTTTTTTCCTTATAGAAAATAGGTTAAACTGCAATAGCCGATAATTTCAACTAGTCTAATTTATTTTACCCTAAAACTCAAAATCAATTACTTTAACACATTTGGAAGTGAATATAACTTCCAGCTGAAGTGYGGTAGCTTACACTGTTCAAATCTGATTAAAAGAGCACTTGTCTTGGATGAAAACAAAGGATGTTAGATTCACCTYTGCAAGACTACAAGCATTCAAAAGATGCAATACAAGCATACAAAGGATGCAATACTCAAAGATTAAGAAAACCACAGTATGATTTTGGGGAGGAGGGTATTCACTTTAGTTCACTTTACCCCCTAATGACCACTATATGCCCAGGAAGAAGTGAAAACATATTTTTACATTTGAGTTGTAAACTGACTGTCGGGGTTTATAATGGAAAATTCTGAAAGACCCTCAGCTACAGCTGTGCTAATAATTACTGTCACTATCAGAAGATCTTTCTTTGTGCCAATTCTGGCAAAAAAACCCCGTAATATTAAATCACAGAAGGTTACACCGTACTAAATTATTTTTTGTTCAGCTATAGAGAAGTAGCAATCAACATTGACCACAAGAGGCCTGTGCACTGAATGACTGCAGGTGTGCAAAGAAAGCCTCCTTTCCTTGAAACCACTCTGTGACTAGAAATGGAAGCACTCAGAGCTTCGTGACTACACTATTCTTTTACCATTTACCTTCATTCAATGTTAAAATGCTCTGCTCTATAAAACTAATCATAACAGGGGCACATTAGGCTTGAGGAACACAGGGAGATTTGTTTAATTAATTTATCAATATAAGCACATCAAAATCCATGAATTATTGATGAAGACTTATTTTTGTTCCATACCACCAATTGTTTATTAGGTCACTTTTTGTATCCTAACCATCCATGACATGATGCACATAATCAAGCTGAGGTCAGTGTGTACTTACAAAAAAAAAAAAAAAATCACAAGGCACTTCATAAACAATAACATGCCCTTTGCTTTTCTTCAAGCAAATTAAAATGTTATACCACTTCTTCATCTCCATTTTCCTGAATCAGAGCATTCAGCTCTGATTTAAAAAAAATAGAACAACCATTTCTAGGCAGGAAATTCACATGGACATAAAGTCACAAAAACACAGAATATTTTGAGTTGGAAGGGACCCACAAGGATCACCGAGTCCAACTCTTAAATGAATGGCCCATACAGAGACAGAACTCACAACTTTGGTGTTATTAGCACCATGCTCCAATCAACTGCGTTGGTCTCAGGGTCACTCTGATAAWTCGACACATTTGATAAAACTGCATTGCAGCAATCTGTACAGACTTGGGTAAGAACTCTTCTGAATACGGTTAATTTGGCAAAACATTTTCACGAAACAGGATCAATGTACTAGGAATCTGACTTAATCTAGTAATTTCTCCTMATTTCAGAAGCATCCTAAAAAATGAACCGTGATAAAGGTTCCTGAGTCAGAAAAGGTCCAAACTAGATGCTGTAAGTATACCCGCATTATGACCTAAACTTGTCATCTAACTCAACTTGATAAAGAAATAGTCAAATTGCTTTACTAAATGTCCTGATCTCTTTTTAGGTTAACAGTCTCTTCCTGCACAAATATGTTAGCATAAAGTAGTGGAAAAATGAGTAATGGGAGAACTTTAACTACAGCCTAGCAGATGACATGTGAATTCACTGAACTGTCTACTTGTTTTAAAATAGGAGAAAAGGTCCATAAAATATAAAAACTGAAAGGCTTCTGCTAATTAATGTTAGGTTGTGTGATAAGACCTCATCTTCACACCCACAAAAGAGCATGAGTGGGATGGAGGGATGTGTGCACACAACACCCTGCTCAGCATCTTGCAAGACCATGACAGGAACCATCAGCTCAGAGAAGCAGAAAGAGACACAGTAATAAGAGGGAAACCAAATTTAGGACTTGTAGAAAGGATATCCTGCCACACTCATCCCAGAATATCCTCAGGAGAGCCTCAGTTCCTACACTCAGGTTTTAAAACCACCAAGAATCAAAAAACACCAGAGCATCTTTCGAACTGAAAGTCTTTTACATGTACAGATATGGGAAGTATGTACAGATGAAAAGTATTTTTGACAAAACATGGGATGTTTTGGGGAGATGTAAAGGAGATGCAAGGGAAATCTACGTGATATAGAAAGGATTAAGTCAGGGAAAAAACAGGGATAAGATGGGTAGACACATCTGAACAGTTTGATAGTTGGTACATCTATCCTTCTGTTCCCTGAATGTGAATAGCATAGTTTGTTGCATTGATGCCTTAAATTTCATTTTGAAAAGTCTTCCTTGGTGAGGTACTCTTTACTCAGTGTGAAGGTTCATTTATGTACCTCCAACTACAGTCACACCACAGTCTGGAGGGCTGCTCAGTCCCTGGGCACCTGCAGCTAGAGAGACCACACTGAGGGGACTTGAGTATGACTCCAGCAACTGGAATGTGGCAGCAAGCCACAGGGATCTCCAAGTCCAAGATGGCCAGCATCTGGAACAAGTGAGGGTCTGCCTGCCAACACCTGGGCTGGGACCACAGGCCAGAGACCCATAAGCGGGTGCACAACTGAAGAGACCCGAAAATGTGAAACCAAGCAGGAGCCTTCGCGTCTGCAGTGCCGGTGACTGCAACGGGTGCAGGTGTACGAGTGGACAAAGCTGCACTCTATGACAAGCAGGTGAAATGGCCGGGGAAGGAAGTAGGTGTGGGTGTGAGCATCTAAGGCCGAGAGCACAGGAGGAGCTGGCTGTGGCATAGAGCTGGCAAGTCCCATCCCGCTGCCATGGAAACCCCATGGTCTATGGGTCTCTAGAGGCAAGAACCATGGTTTTTATTTACATCTCTTCAAGGGCGTAACCATATGGGTTTAGAAAGTAGAGGAGTAAGGAAGTTCTGGCCAGGTCYGGTTTACACACCTGTGTGTCCAAGAGTGAGCCATGAGGGAGCAGCTATTGAGAAACCAAGGGAGTCGTGGTTTAGAGGCATTAATATGTGCACAGATGTTTGTACCAGCAAGCAAAACAGGGCTACAGCTTCATCATATGCCAGGGTGCCAACAACAGGAGTGACTGAGATCCATGGGCCAGGCCCTAGACAGACTCCTTGTGGATGGATCCTCTATTTATACACACATTCCTACTAGCAGACCATCTCGAACTGTCAAGCTGCTGATGCTGTTCGTGTTCACCTGAATATACTGTAACAATATAGATGGCTGCCTCTGTACATATATACTTGTTCTGTAYATACACAGATACAATATTCATGTCTATGTGCCCACCTATCAGGGATACAGTCTCAGTTTCACTACTGGCTAGGCTTAAAGCCTGCAACTAGGACAGTCTTGCATCTTTTGGACTAGTGGTTCCAGCCCTAACAGTTAAAAGAACTCAAGATGACTAACACTCTTTAAAGCACTCCTCTTTGGTGCACCTTTTGGATGCCCTGTTTAAAATTTGGCTTAAGASTACTTATAACTTACAAATACAAAGAGGAAGGCAATATTTAACTAGTCTGATTTCTCGTCTCATAACCTTTTACTGCCTATTAYTAAAAGTACCATTATAATTTCTAAAATTATTTTAATATAGTGAATTCCTGAAACAYTCTGAATTAGCATCTTTGCATACTTATGCCTTCTTACTTACCAAAGTTCAGTATTTGGCCTTGGCCAAATAAACACACTCTCTCAAAGAATGAAAAAACACAAAGTTTCAAAGTAGTAACTGAAAGAGAATAATTTCTTTAGAGTTAAAATTAAACTCAACCTTGATGATTACTATCCATCCATGTAAATATGGAAGAAAACTGACGTTTCACCCATTGTATCACAGTATGTTAGAGAGAGAAAGAAGTTTGCTGAAGCCATTATTACAAGAAGTATAATCTTCAGTGTCTTAAGCCAGGCAAAAAATAATTTTTTGTTCCCATTAATAATAAAGGCTGAAGTACACATTTTCAGAAGATGATGAAAGAATTGAAGCATGCATTCAATTGACTTCTCTCCTTGAAATCCAATACTTCAAACAACTGTTGCCCGCATTTTTCAGAAATTATGATCCTGAGCAATAGGAAGCAACTAAAGTCATTGCATGCTCACTCTAGTTTCATTGAACTGATGCTTGTTAGGCACTATGAGGTCTCAAACCGTAAATGTACAGATGCTTTTTTTAACTAAATCTCATTTGTCAAGTCAACTATAACTCTGACTCTTCTGCAGGGGAGGTGTCAGTGTATGCACAGTAATGGTAGTGAACATTGGAGTTACATTCTCTACATACACCATGTGGCTGTACAACAGTATCCCCGCAGATTTAAACTCGTCATTGTTTACTACAACCTCAATTTTTTAGCATTCCAGAAATCTGAACTTTCACTAGTCCAAGGTGGATTTTTTTCTTGCTTTCTTTCGAGAAACAAAAAAAATTGTACAGAAGCAAGCTACTTGGTGTGTCTGGTAACACCCGATATAGATACAAGAACACACTTTTTTTTCTTACCCAGCCCTTACCTTTCAGCTTTGGTCAGCAACAGATGTTTTAAAACACAATGTAGCACAACCCCAAGCTTTGGAAAAAGCACCACACCTCAAATAAATTACAATAACCTTTCTCAACTGCCATCATACTTCACCAAAATAAAGTGATACTTTCTAAAATAATTTTTTTTAAATGTAAAGAGCTACTATTCCTTCCTCCAAATCACCCATCAAGTTTCCTTTATTTATACAAAAAATTATTATCATAATGCTGTTATTGAAAAAACTTCTAAAAATTTCTATTAATGATACTAGAAATTTTATAGTTTATGTTGAAGTCTGATCCAATTTTCAATAGATAAAGATTTTTAGATAAAATTTTCAATAATTTTCAATAAACAGATCTTCCATAACAGTAGGCTTAACGAGTTAGAGGAATACCTCAATATTTTTACTGGCAACATTCTTCACAACAGCAGGAAACAGCTCAGAAGCATTCTTTCCCTTTGCAATCATCTGAAAAAAAAAAAAAAAACCAGAAACAAATCTTAGTAAAGTTACATATAGTTTATTACAATGTGGTTTGGGTTTTGATGATTTGTTACAGATGTGTATTACATTTCTCTGAAATGGAGTATAAAGATCGGGTTTTTTGTTAATTATTACACCTTACAGAATATAATCCATAGCAAAAAAACYTCTTCGGTGCTGGCTGGTTATGAGTTTGCTGTAATGGAATTTGAGAACTAGACATTAACACATAAAAGAGCAAATAACTTCTAACACTTTAAAAATTACTAAAAAGTAGGATTTTGCTAATCAAAAAAGCCCTGCAGAATTACCTTTTGGAAGCTGGAAGGGGAAAAAAAGGCATCCAGCAAAACCCAGAGAGATATATAAGTTTAAGACCACTCTTTTTCCCTGGAACAACTGTGGTTTGCAACAGAACCAAGGAGAAAAACAAAAATAACCATCACACTTTAAAAACAAAACAAAGTTATTTTCCATAGCAAGTTAAACATAAAAGGCCATAAAAAGTTTATACAGAACAAAAAAGAATACGCAAAACCCACACAGTGAAACCAAGATCAATCAATACACTGATTTTTTTTCTTGAAAGGAAGTTTTCATGTTTGATCATGAACAAGGCATGTCATAAACAATAAAATTGTCGTGATAAAGACAATAAACATCAAAATCCCAATTTAGCTTCAGTTCTTGCACAAACACCTTAAGAAGAAAGTTATTCACAGGAAACCAGGTACATAAGAAGGAATAAAATACTTTAATAAACACTATAGCTGCATAATGTTCTTAGATATATATGGGAACTTATATATCCTACTAGATATAGTAGAATTTCTCCAGAGCACGCCCAGCTCTAAGAATCAGTGTGTCTTGCTCAAGGTCAAAATTCAGCCAGCCAAACATCAAGCTCATCAGAAAACACAAAAGCTCATCACTAAGCAGATCACAGAATAGTGACCTTTGAAAGTCATATAGTCCAAAATCCCTGCAGCAAGTGGAAACATCTTCAAGCTGTCCATAGATCAGGTTGCTCAAAGCCCCATCACTGAATATTTCCAAGGATGGGATATTCACCATCTCTCTGGGCACCTGTTCCAGTATTTCCTCACCACCATTGCAAAAAACTACTTCCTTGTATCTAATCTAAATTGTCTTTTTGTTTAAAACCATCCCCGCCTTGCTCAACCATCACAAGCCCTACTGGAAAGTCCCTCTCGAGCTTCCTTGCAGGCCCCTCTACACACTGAAAGGTGCTATAAGGTCTCCCCAAAGGCTTCTCCAGGCTGAACAATTCCAACTCTGTCAGTAGGTCCTCACAGGATAAGTGCTCCAGCCCTCAGATCCTTTTTGTGGCCTGCTGTGGRCCTACTCYAACAGGTCCATGCGTTTCCTATCCTGAGGACTGCAGAACTGGATGCAGTTAGTTCTTCAGGTAGGGACTGTGGTACCAGAGTGGAGTAGAGGAGCAGAATCGTCTTCCTCAACCTGCTGGTCATGCTTTTGGGGCTTTTAGYGAACATTGTGAGCTCACAACCACTTCATTCAACAGCACGCCCAAGTCCTTCTTGACAGAGCTGCTCTCAATCCCTTCATCCACGAGCTTGTGTTGATATAGGGGCTGCCCTGACCCAAGGGTTGTACCTGGCACTTGGCCTTGTTGAACTCCATAATATTCCCTTGGATGTGCACCACAAGTTTGKCCAGATCCCTCTGGATGGCATCTCATCCCTCAGGCACATCAATTGCACCACTCAGCTTTGTGTTGTCTGCAGATTTGTGAGGGTGCACTCAACCCACTGCACATGTCATCAATGAAAATATTAAATAGTACTGATCCCAGTATAGACCCCTGAGGGACACCTCTTGGCACCAATGTCCATCAGGGTATCACACACACAAGCAAAAACTAATGCAGGGATCCAACAAAGAAACAGGCATTCTGCAATTGCAACTACTCCTGTCCATAACCATTACTTTTGAGCCATTACTGAACATTATACAGGTGATTAAACTTCATATCCTCAGCTTACAGGTCTGTTGGTGCATTTCATAGATAAAACACACTAAAAGAATAAAGAGTTATGAYCTCACACAACAAAAGCAAGAACACACAAACCAGACAATATCTGGAAAACTGTATATTCTGAGTAGCTTAGAAGAAAGATGTTTTGGAAGAAGAAAGAAGGCAGCTATAGTTTTAGCTATTTCTCAGTCTTCAYAAAGGGTGTAAGAGCAGCTGTCCAGCATGACAATTTGATCAAAGCCATTTAACATCTTCAACTATTTACTGAGGCTGTATTAAAAGACACAAAGTGATAATCTAAAAAGCAAGCACAATATGGGTTTCAAGGGGATTTTAACTAAGAATCTAAAATAAACTTACTACTGTCAGTACTGGGGTGGGTCTCTGTAATAAATTCCAAATTCAGAATGACCAAGTAGAACTTACCAACAAGATGCATTGCAGAGAAGTAAGACAGAATGAAAAGTTATMATCTTACCTTGATGCAACAGAAGTTACATTACTTAAAAACAGGGATGATCCTTAGACTTCCCTGATAGGCTGTAATAGTATGACTCTATGCATTACTTGGATTATTTAACTGATCAACCATAATAGCTCCAGTGTACCATGTAAATATGTATTTAGGGTCTTTTAAAAGAGTGTATTTTGATTCATTATTGTGTAACTATTAGTGTAAATCCTCCTTGGCTCATGGATCATTAACCTGAACATAATGGTTCTTTCCAAGGCTAAGGTCTATCATGTCATTTTTGTTGCAGTGCCCASACATTCTCCAGTTGTGTTGTTTTATACACCTGGAGTTTCTGCACAAAAACTTTCATTCTAGAATAAGTGCTGTGTAATGCCAGGTTGAACTATTTTTTTTTTCCATGTGAGAGACACACAGATATGTATGATACTCTGTGAGGGAAATTAAGCATGACTGTTACTTAAGTTTATGGTCTGAAATCTTCAGGAGTGAAACTCCACTGGTTTTTCCCCAGAAATTCAGACAGGTTTCAAGATCTGGTACTGSCCATTGTAATATCAGTGCATGTTTTAAAATAAGTATCAGCTATTTTGTTTTCATGCTCATAGAAGAATATGTATGCACAAGAATTTATTTCTTAATCAGCAGTGTTGCTCATAATCTTCTGAAGATTGCAATAATTTTACYGCATGCATGTAAATAAGAAACATACAAAATAACATACTGATTTAAAAAAAAAAAGGTCATTGACCACAGAAGTTGTATTTCAGCTGAAAGTAGGCTTAGGTACATTCATGTATAAGGGATAAGTGAAAAGATCAAATTTGGATACTCCTATGCTTGAAATTATATTAAGTCTTTTTCTGGAAGACAGATTTGGTTTTATTTGTAATCAATCTTTGTCTGCCTCGGAGAAAGTTCACAAACTATCTTAAAGGAGGAAGCAGCAGCAAAAAGCGCCATAGATGGTGTTCTGCTACTTCTCTATCATCTGTATACAAACAAATGAAAGTTCAGCCTCTTAAAGTCTACTAAAATACCAAGATAACTATTTGTATTATAGAATTATAGTCATACACAGCAGTTTAGGTTGGCAGGGACCCCCTGTGACAACAGGCAGAGAGAGCTGGGGCTGTACAGCCTGCAGAAGAGAAAGCCCTGGGGAGATCTTACAGCACATTCCATTATGTAAAGAGGCCCAAAAGAGAGCTGGAGAGGGACTTCTGTAAGGGCCTGGAGTGACAGGACAAGGGATAATRGCTTTAAGCTGGGAGAGGGTAAGTTTATAGTAGATGTTAGGAAAATTTTTTTTTTATTGTGAGGGTGGTGAGGCAGGGGAAAAGGCTGGCCAAAGGACTTACGGATTCTGTACACATAGTTTTTTTCAGCCATCTAAAACTATTAAAAAGAAGCATTCTGGTGAGACATGTTAAACAATACGCTGACAACAGAATTCCTTTTTCCTCTAATAACAAGCCCAGAGGAAGCCTTTCATCTCTGAAAAACACATCTCATCCCTGAGAGATGTAAGCTCCTCTCTATATGTAAACACAGAAGTACCTTTGTGCTTCACAAGAGCATTATCACCACGCTCATATTGTACAATGGCCCAGTCCTGGCCTGTAAAGCTCATTGTTCGAGTTTGTTATGTCAACCAGAGGYTGGTGCCAGCTATATGGTGTGAAACGCACTTTAAAGACAGCATAGGAAACAGCAAATACCTTGAAGATATGAAAGAAACTGAAAACAGAGAATCCAGTAATTCCAACAACTCGCTTGTGGTTAAGTTATGGTCAGTCTTACACGTTAAAAGAATGTTTCTACTCTACAAAGAAGCAGCTGAGCAAGAGAAAAATATCCAAGAAGCAGAAGGTGCCTGCTGCCATTTAGGAAAGCAGGGCTCTTCCTGCAGAGTGCTTAAAACAGGCAGAGAAACCAATGACCATGAACTTTAAAAAGGACAAAAATCTGGAACTGGAAACTGGGGAGAACTGTCAGAAATAGAAAATGGGGGAGCAGAAGAAAGAGTGTGCCCAGTTAGTTCTGCCTTCCCTTGCTGAAGAGCTCTTGAGCCTGATCACTTCAGCCTAAGTCCATCAAAGATCACTACTACTGCTAACTACACATCTCCAGATTCATGGTATCACATACCTCMGGAAAATAAGAGAAGCCATTAAGAACTCTTCTGAATGTGCAGAAGCAGCAGGTTATTTAAAATCTATGAATTTGCTCATTGCACACTCATTTATAATGACMGCATTTTTTGTAGGAAAAAMGAAAAAAAAGAAACCAATCTAATAAAAGAAACCAGTATAATAAAAGAAACSAATCTAACAAAAACCTTTGTTTAAAATTTAAAGCTGATTCAATTTAATGATTTCTAATTCCCCCCACATACATACAAACACACATTTTGTTTAACAGTTTCCAAATAAAGACCTGGCTAACTTTCCAAAAAACAAAACCAAAGGAGCAAGAGGCAACTTGACACAACCATCCTGCCCACAGTTACAGCCAGAAAAAAAATCTTTCTTTTGGAAAGCAGAATAATACATGTTACCATATGCTGAAACCTCTGAAACTTCTATATACCAGATTCTCATTGGTCAAACCCTGAGCAATCCAACATCATGTTATGGGAGAAGATGAATCAAAAACCATTCCTCCAAAACAAGAATGATGTTATGAAACAGCAGTTGATAAGTCAACCAGATCTCAGAGGTAACTGACGTCTCTATGTTGTGGCTTGAACTTGGCCAAAAGCTAAAGCAACCACAACACCCCCCCAACCCCACCAGAGAAGGCAGAAGTGAGAGCAAAAAGCCCACTTAACATGAAAATTCATGGGTTTTGGATAAGGTAACATAATTGAGAAAAAGAAATGTATATGCTCCAGAAATGGTCAGACAGGCTGAATAACTTAAGTTGCAAAATAGATTTATTACTAAAAACTACTAAAAGTACTACAGCACCGGGGAAGGGAACAGAGATAAGGAAAAGTTTACAAGGAGAAGAAATGAAAACCAGACATTTTAAGACACCTGTTATTCTTTCTGGGAACTTGTCGCTCCCAGGTCGCCCCTCCCAACCCTTTCATGCCTTCTGGTGTGCAAGACGGGAAGGGATGAAAGTTTTGACGTAGATCAGATTACTCATTACRGTTATCATCCAGCACCATGGGAGAAGAGTCCTTAYAGCTCCAAGCTGTGGAAATTCTTATCCCAAGAAACAGYCAGTGTATAACTGCTGGTGGCATGGGATTCTTTTTCTTTACCTCATGGAGGAAAGGAAAACAGTCCTCCAAGGCCGGCTACTTCATTCTGAGGGCAAGGCCACTCTCTCAAATCTCCTGGCAGAACACAGTTTCTTCTAAGCATCTACTTGCTACGGATGGGGGGGGGGGAACCTCGCCCCCCTTTTTGGCTTATGATCAGTCCAGCTCTCCAAGGCCAGGTTTTCTTTTTATCTCAGGTGCAGGGCCTCTATTTTCTATACAGGTTACCCACAGAAGAAATGGTGTCCTTTCGAGAACAGCTTATTTTCTCCACGTTCGAACACCACAGCAACAACACCTGTCTTCTCCTTACTGTGATCTTGGGTCTCCATTCTTTTTCTTACATCTCCTCACCTTTCTCCTCTGTCTTTCCCCAGTATTTGATACTAAAAACCTAAAATCTAACAGCAGCTACGCTCTATCTTGTTTTGAATTCTTCTTAAGTACAAGACMATAYSTCATCACAGAGGTGTAACTAGCMTGTGCGATTGSCCCACACCTGGCCAGCATCCTGTCCATCAAACTCAGAGCCACAATGGATTGGTTCTAAAACACAGGGGGCAGGGSTCCTTTTGCTGGAGAAGAAGAAGTCTAGAACTTCCTCACAGGAACCATCTYTGTGGTTTCTTGGTCCCATTCCCCCACCACCAAAAAAAACGGACCAAGTAAAACCAGGACACTATGGAAGGACTAGGGGATCAAAAGCAGAAAGACAACCACCCAGAGTAAAATTCTCATCAGTGGACAATCATGAAGGGAGAAGAAGCCAGCTCTGGAATCAGAGGAAAGAACACAATCACATGACATCACCTGTACCTACTCATTTTGTACATATTTGGATAGGATTAAGCATATGCAAAAATCAAGCAAAACRAAAAAGCACATCCAGAGTAGACTGAAGAAGCAATGACAGACAACAAATGCAAAAGCCACAATAAAGATGTGGACACTGAACAATCTTCTGTAGCACATTCTTCCAACAATTTTAAGAAACAAAGGGATACTATCAACATAATGTTTTGCTTACAGAGTTTAAACATACAGTGGTGTTGAAYATTACTTAATCACCTCTATGGGTAYACATTCACCTGAAGTACTTAATCAAATATTCAGACATCATGCTCAATCAAAAAAGAAAATCTTCATATAATCTAATAAAATAAAAAGAGCAAATGCATCTTGTAATTTTATTCCTGCAAATTTCTGTTTTCAGTCTGACAAATTTGAAGCTTCTCTTCAAAAGCCATTTCCTRTTCAAGGTCTCACTGAAAATAGTTGTTTACAGGAATACTCGCACTGTTACATAAATATTTTAAAAGCATCTACACAATCCAAGTTACAGATATTACCATTTCTCTGCCACAACTTTTAAAGATCATTTAGAGACTTAAGTGCTAACCTGATACAGGATCTGTAAAAGGAAGATATTATTCTCATCCAAGAAATAAAAATAATAATAAAGCCCCATATTGCCAAACAAATAAAAATAATAATAGAAAAAAATCACATACCCCAACAATCCTCTTCATAGCATCCAGCTTTGCAGAATCCTTACTGCTTTCCAACATTTGTTTTAGGTCTTCATTTCTATGGTAGAAATACAGWAAAACATCAATTAGAAAAACTGAAAAATAAAACCATTTTTACATGCTTGCATCAGTTCAGCAACTTATGATGAAGCACTGSTCCCTCTTGTCCACTTTTAAATTGTATTTACTAACATCCATCCAAGTATAATGAAGTGTTTAGCAAAAGAATCTATCATATTCTAACAATAATATAAGACCATGCACAATCTGCTGTTAGCTGCTGCATGTCTTGAAGGTAGAAATCTTGAGGCACAAGAAGAGCTTAGTTTAAACCAACAACTCATTCACTTCTTCATTCACGTCTCCCAGTGAGGGCCAGATGAAATAACTAGAAATTGACATGCTTGTGCTCAAATAGTTTCGGTATCAGCTTACCTAAATCACTGGAAGGCCCAGACCTCAATACGGTCTGAATTTCACTAAGAATCAGGGATATAACCTTGTGTTTCTATCTGCCTTCCTAGACTGCACCCCCTGWCCTCAGGATTAATAGCCTCCAATCTGTAGTATGTCTATTCTACAAACGGTTAAGATTAAGACAGCCGGTTGATTAGATGCATACAGTGTCCAAGCACTTTTTACAGCTGAAATAAAATTCTCACACAAAAATACCAAATAATAAGAATGTTCTCCTGTAGATACAGTTTTTCATTAGCCATCACTAATAACAAACCTCACTCAGCTTGGTTTCTAGATGCAACCTAATTGCACTTACAGATTATGCAAACACACAAAAAAGATTCTTTCAAGAAACRTCTGGATTGCCTGATTACTAAAAGATAAAAGCAAATAGAAGCTCAAGAAGAGACACCTCCAATATTCCAAARAACTCTGAAGTTCCAAGTTTACAAACCCTGTGAAATTTCCCACAAGTGAAGGACATCACAGTGGGTAGACCATAAGCTGGATGCCAAGTGCACCACTCTATCAATCCCTGAAGCAAGATGGGGGTGAGAAAATAGAATGGAAAAAAACCTCATGTGGCAAGATTAAGASAGTTTAATAAAGCAAAAGCAAAGGCTGCATGCAGAAGCAAAGACAAACAAAAGATTTATTCTCTAYTTCACGTCAGCAAGCGATATCCAGCCACTTTCCATGAAGCAGGACTTTCACATACATAGCAGCTGCTCTGGAAGACCAACATCATAAGAAAGAATGCCTACCCCTTTTCCTTTTTCTTAGCTTTCATTGATGACCAGTCGTCATATGGTATGGAATATCCCTTTGGTCAGTCTGAGTCAGGAGTCTTGGCTTCACATCCTTCAAGATCTTGCCCACCCCCAGGCTACTAGTAAAGGTGAATGCTGGAGAGAGTCTCGACTGCTGAGTGAGYCCTGCTCAGCAATAGCTACAACACTGGCTTGTTAGCAACGTCTTTCTCACCACCAATACAAAGCACTATATGATGAAGACTGCTGTGGGGGAAAATAATTTTGTCTCAGCCAATATATCCAGACAAGATTTYAAAAGTGAAAGCAAGATATATTCTGATTTATCACTGGCCTCAGAATTTCATACTGGAAGGTGAAAGTGCTAAAAGCCAAAGCTAGAATTAGTTACAATGAGACAAAATGTTGTCATTCATTCGGTCATAAGCCTTTAGAGAGTATTTTTCCTACTTGCAAGGGACAGAGCCATCTAATAGAGATTTCCTCATATTTTCAGAACCAATACTGCCTCTGCTCTGTGCCTCTGCATGAGAAATCCATGCTGCCCACATTTTAGTATGCATCCACAGAAGAACTACAATCATATGGAAAAGAACCAACAAAACAATCAACATATTTCCTACTAAGCTAAAGCATACAAAATTCAGGGTACAGTTACCTACATGCAACCTACTAAGTCAAACCGCTTTTTCAAAACCAAATGTTTCATTAAATAATTGCATCAACCTCTTACAGATTCCTTATGTTGTAAATATTGGCTTCACTTGACAGCTCAATATGTAATTGTTATCTTAAAGAAAAAACAAACAAAAAAACTCAATCATTCAACTTCCCTGCCTGCTTTAGGAACATTTCCCAAATATCACTACTAACTCTCTATTTTCTCTGCATCACACTCAAAGGCTTTTACTGCTTTGTCATGGTTTTACTYGGTCCRGTTTTTGGTGGTGGGGGGATGGGACCAAGRAACCACTAAGATGGCTCCTGTGAGGAAGTTCTAGAAGCTTTCTCCTTCTTCTCCAGCAAAAGGASCCCTRCCCCCTGTGTTTTAGRRCCAATCCATTGTGGCTCTGAGGTTGATGGACAGGCTGCTGCTCAGGCCTGGGCCAATTGCACAGGTTGGTTACACCTCTGTGATGACATATTGTCTTGTACTTAAAAAGAATTCAAAACAAGACAGACRCAGCCACCAAGTAGTTTTTAGGTTGTTAGTATTTAGTTTTAGTAGTATGCACTGGGGAAAAACAAAGCAGGAGGGAAAGGAGATGTAAGAAAAAGAATGGAGACCCAAGATCACAGTAAGGAGAAGTATTGTGCTGYGCTGTGGTTCTCAAACATGGAGAAAACAAGCTGTTCTCAAAAGGACTATTACTTCAATGAGAGACCTGTATAGAAAAGGAGAGCGACCTTGCTCTGAGGGAAAAAAAAAACCTGGCTTTTGAGGATTGGACTGAACTGATCAGGAGCCAAAAAAGAAGAAGAGGCYTGGCTCTCCCACGACGTTTGAAGCAAGTTGATGCTAAGAAGAAATTGTATTCTGCAGGGAGGGAGAGGTGCCCCCACCTTAAATCTGAAGCAAGTGGATGCTTAGAAGAAGCTGWGTTCTGCCAGGAGATTTGGGATAGTGGCCTTACACCGCCAAAACAACGCAGTTCAGCCTTGGAGAACATTCTTTCCTTTCTCCCATGAGAAAAAGAAAAGAATCCCTTGCCATCAGCAGTTATACACTCACTGTTCCTTGGGAAAAGACCTTCCACAGCTTGGAGCTGTAAGAACGCTTCTCCTATGATGCTGGACGACAACTGTAATGAGTAGTTTGATCTATGTTAGACTTTCATTCCTGCCCCTCTTTGTATGTGGGAAGACATGGGGATGTGGAGAGGGACGATCTGAGAAAGAGACGGGTCCCCGGAAAGAATAACAGGTGTCTTAAAATGTCCATTTTTATTTTTCTTCTCCTTGTAAATTTTTCCCTATCTTTGTTCCCCTCCCTGGTGCGGTAGTATTTGCCCTCCTTTCTCCCTCTCTGGTGGAGGGAAGGGAGGGAACGTCGTGGGTACAGTGCTTTTGGCTTTTGGTCAAGTCCAAACCATGACATTTTTGGTGCCGCGACTCGGATTGGGAAAAAAATGGGTTTAAGCACGCACCGTGATTTTAGTTACTCCTGGATACGTTCAAAGACCTCTATGGTCGGTCTTCTACTGCTACATTTGTCTGGTGGTGTGCTTTTGTAATTTAAATTATACATGCCTTTCAATTCTGTCCTGTAGTTTTGAATCCTGCTAAAATCAGCTTAGAAAGTCTATAGCTGGCTATCTGCTCCATGGAAAGTGGTAACATTCMCTGCACCTTGTAACATCGCTCCAAGCTGAGAGGTCTGTTAAAAACAACTAATGCTGTGAAGTCAAATGATTTTCCTATTGCTCRCATTCCAACTCCGGGATAATGGCACACCTTTCTCTACACTAAACTCCATGGTTTTCTTTATTTGAAGAAGCTTGTACTAACCTCTAGATCATCACATTTCTTTTAGTCACTCCGTATTTTTCCTCAGATCTATATGTTTATTTTTTAYGTCAGAAATATTTGTTAGTTTAGGACTGTACATAAAATATTGTTAATAATCTGGAGTTTTAACTTTCAATCTCTCTGTATTTTTCCATTTGCAATTAACTTTCTAGGAAGACTAGATTTGATTTAATTTTTGGCAGCCCTCTTTATTACCATCATTCTTGGCCACAGAAAGACCTTATTTTGCTGACTACTCCTACCCACCTATTCCTCACAGGATACCAAGTAAGTCTCAGTTCTTTTTTATCAGGTTAAAGTACCTTGCTTGAGCTTTTGCTCTAGCTGGATACAMAAATTCAGAAACCTCTAGCTCCTCCTGCTTAAGTCTTAATCCTTACCTGTGTAAGAATCCGTATGACACAGTAAGCAGTTACRTAGCAAAATACTGGATTTAATTTAGAAAGTTGCTTCTAGTCCTATGCTCCTGCTTCCAGTTTCCTACTCTTGTTGCAAAACGTGGAATACGTACAAATTATCTCAAGAAGGAATGTTCTTTGATGTTTGATCTTTGTATAATTTCTAGCCTAATCAACAACAAATGAGATTCAATCTATGAAAAGATAGAAGTYAACAAGCAAGTTATTCTGGATGAATATTCCAAGTGATTCTGGATGTTAAAAAGATAAATTACGTGTCCATAGAATTGCCTTGTTAGGGTTTAACTTAACATGTTTCAATKATCTCAGACCCCAGGTAAGGATAGCAAAGCTTGCGAAGAAGTACACACCCCTGAGAGTGGACACAGAATGCAGAATTTATGGGCCACAAGGACATTTTGCAAAACCCCAAGAGAAGGAGGAAACTAACAAAGACAACTCAGCAACAGCATGGAATCAGCTCCAGCCAGGCAAAAGGCACTTGTGGCAGGGGGAGATTGAGACCACAGCTCTGTGACTCAAGAAATCATGGAACTCGAAGAAGAGAAAGGCTGAGCATGTGGATCAATTATCATGCATGAGAAGTAAGAGAATCATTAACCTAGAGAAGATAGAGTAAAAAAAAAGAAAAAAAAAAAAAAAAAAAAAAAAGAAAAAAAAAAGGTCAGCGAAGTAAAAAAACATGGAAATAATAATTTGAACTTGAGGATCAAGTAAAGAAAATGGAGGAAGTTACACCGGGAAAGATCCAAGTACATGCTGGAGACTGTCTCCCACAATGTAACAAATAACAAGCAAAAATGAAAAGGTAAATGTGAAGACACAAAAAAGAAGTATTTAATGATGAATTGTACTTCTAACTGCTTATAGAAAATATACTAATCATACACATCAAATTAAAACATTTTGAACTGCTAGTTGGGAAGATATAAATCACAAAAATTTAGATATGAAGACCAGCTTTCAGCCACCCTTGTTTCCATAAGAGAAAAGCAGCAGGGGGAAAAAGAAAAAAGAAAAATRGAAATTAAACAAGTTCTTGAAGAACCCATTTGGAAATCGTTATTTGAAYTGATGGATTGTTTGGTTTTTTCAAGATCTTTTCTAACGAATTATAATCCAGGATTAGCAATCATTGGATACTTACAGAGTAAAATATTGTTCCATATATCCACACGGATCACCAGCAGCAGTAAGCCTTTTTTCTTCCACAGTTAGATATGGCTTCAGCGTAACTTCAAAGTTTCGCACTTTAAGAGCAGACTTAATAGTGCAAGACATCTCAATTATTTTGCCCAGCATTGTGGAGTTTTGTTCCATTCTTTTAAGTGAAGTATGTAAAAAACTAATAAAAAAAATTACTGCACTCAACCCAGCTTGCCTGCCAAGAGTGAGGTCTACTCAAAAAAAAGAAAATTTTACAAAGTAACAGGATACACACTCCCTTGCTGTTTTAACTTCAAGAAACAAATATCCTATGTAGATTTCAAAGGTCATTTCCCTCTAAAAACAACTCTTATCGGGAGGCTCAATGAAGAATGGGAAAAGCAAAAGCATTTCAGCCTTTTATAATACAGTCTATTGTCTAGTTAAAATATTTTCATCTTTTGATCATTATGAAGATTTAAGGGAATTTCAATCCTTAAGTAAAATTCCTCAAAATAGAAGCATAAATGTAAGCTTTACCATCTTACTAGCGCTCATGTTTCTATACTCATTAGTTATTCGGAGGTGACAGTTCCTCAGTACACAATCTTAAACAAATAATTCCTTTATCACTTATCTACATTTGCCAGGGGCTCAGGAAAACGCAAGCAAACCCTCAGCTGCATCAATACCTTTGTCTCTCCCTGCTACAACTTTGAGAGCAATTCYAGCTTTACAGAGTTAGGTATGTATTACTGATGATTGAAATAAAAACTTTATTACCRCAGGAGCAACACCAACTTAAAGCATAATCTGATGGGTGACAAACGATGTGCAGCTATACAAAGCAGGAAAGTAATGGTGCCAACAACGRCAAATGCAAAAACTTTTGCAAGAGTATAAACACACAGTTTCAGCCATTTTCCCTAACAGTAAGAGGCAAAATTACTTTCCAAGAGTAAAAGAAAAGGAAAAATAAGAAGAGTCCCAYCTGTCTACCCAACAATGTATCTAAGAACACAAGACTGCTCGAGTTCCCAAATCATAATCTAGWGTCTTAACATCTATTACAATACAGGACCACTGTCTTCAAAAGCTGCAAAGTTAAAGAACTAGTATAGACTTTAATTATAAATACTATATTCATATTCAACAGTGCTATGAAATATGATCTTTACTATTTGTATAGCATTTGCCATAAAAAGCTACGAGTCAATTATTACTATATTAAGAAATCAGTTCCCAGCTGCCTTTGCCATCTTTACCACCACAGGCTTGTATTCCTCAGTATTAAAATTTGAAAGCTAAAGGAGCCGTAAATTAGAAATGCAAATTAATCACCTCACTTTCATGGTAAGCATCACACATGACAGATCTGCAATGACACAGTATGAGGGACAGCACAAAACACATCCAGAATAATATGTTCTTGAAACACTGGTTGAATGTTAAGTGGAGGTAGTCAATTTCTAACTTTGTTCTATGTTTTTACATGTTATGCTTGTAGCATTTAAGCTATATGTTACCTTTTTCTTTCTGCATGAAAACAGTGCTTCCTTCATACCTTTCTACCACTTTTGGACACAACAGGAGTATAGATATGATAGGACCTGTGACAGACCTACCAGTCTGGATTAATCCCACATATGTTACARTCAGAAAGTAAACAAAAAACAGAAGGTAATCTTTTCTAGTTCTCATACTCCTTCTTGTGCCCTCCATTCCCCTGCCATTAAAAAAGAAATAAGCCACAAACCTTACAACTGCCTCAAGAGAAGAGGGCATGGTGGGGTGTGTGGGTGTGGTAAGAAAAGAAAGACAAAAAAACAACCTTAAATCTTGACAATCACAAGATTATACAGCCAAACAGCTTTAATATCCTGGAGTCCTATGCCAGAAAGCACCTTGATCACCTTACTCTGCACACTGATAATGGCAAACTGCATCTAAAGAACAATTCTGAATACGGCGTACTACTGCCAGCACACACTTGGTCACTAAAACTGACATTTTACTGAGGTTAAGAGTAGGATTACAAATGCCATTGAGCAATGTTACCCACTTCTACAAAAAAAGGGTAGCCATAACTATCCATCAATGAGGTTTAACCAGCTACATCAGCGATAAATCTGGACCTCTCYCTCAGTTATTCTGTCTTCTCATAGGAGCTGTAACAAACCTCCAGTCACACAAAAATACTAATCCAGAATCTGCAGCGTGTCATTTGCCACTGCATCAACTTGCAAAAGCAACTCTTATTAACAGAACACTGGCTCTACTCTGGTAAAATACACATTTATTTTCTATTCTTTTTAGCAACACCATAAAATGAAACTCATAAATTTTCAGGTTTTGCTACAGTTCTGATRTCCCAAGTACTGAAAGAAGACACCTACTAACCATAAGACTTCTCTGTAATAAAGCAGAAGGTTCATGATATCAAAACTGTAACTGAAGCCCAACTAGCAATGCAACAACAATCTTGGGAACAGTTTTAATCCCCTCTAAGAMAGGAGAATGAATTCTGAACAAATAAACCATGGTTTACAGACAGAAGGTCTCCACATATAAGGACAGCACTATAACACTGCAAGGTAAGATGGAGGAAATGGCAAACAAATCCACCACGGGGGAGGAAGAAAGCTTCATCAGTTTTGGTAGTATGGAAGAAGCTGTTACAGAACAGAAATTACAAAAGTCCCACTCAGCTGAGTTTTTACAATGCATTTCTCAAGTTTTCCATCCACAGCATTACTTCCAGTTACACAGTATCAATTGCACTGTTTTTGTGTTCGAAGTCTTCAGGAGWCTTTAGCTGGCAGGATGTACTTTAAACCACAGCATACTAAAAGATTTTTTTTGCCTTCCAACATAAAATTCAAAATACTCTGTTATCAGGTTTGAAGTGGAAAATACAAACTGACAGAGCAGCATAACCTTTACTCTTGGCACCTGAGTAGCAATGAAGTCCTATGGAATGTTGTGTTTCCAAAAAAATTAATCTTTTTTTCTTGACATTTTACTGGCACTGCAAAATCCTTAAAATAAATTAACTTATTCTAGGTGACGCGACWGTGTAAAAAGACTTGAATCTAACATTTAAAGAGGAACTGCAAATTAATTTCAGMGCCATAAAACATGGAAGCTAAATTGGCAGCAAATAGATGCTGCAATTTAAGCTTCTTTTTGCTGTTGGTTTAGGGTTTTCCTCTAGCAGGAAGAAATCCGGGTTTCACTGTGTTTTGGTCCATGTCACAAACTGTTTGAATGACATCTTGTGGTGCTGTTCAGTACTACCACACTCTTTCATTATAACATTATATTTACTGCTAATTCACATCATATTCACATCATAGAAATCAGCTATTACTCCTAGAAAGACTTGAAGCATATGGCTATGAGTGTAGATGTTCTATGGTTGAAAGAGAAATTTACTTCTTTTTTCAGCCAGTCCTCATTTTTCATCTGAAAAAGAAGTGCACTACCCAAAAAGCAAACTTGYTAGTTTTAAAGGATAGACTAGAGATGTGAGGGAAACCAGGATGCCTATAATATCCTCCAAAGCTGTGAGCCACAGAGAACAAAACCAATTATAGTCTGACCAGAAACATGATTTAATTCAAGTAATTATTACTTTGTCACTAATTTATCAAAGCATTTGCAACCTGGATGGTTTTGGTACAGACTCAACCTTCTCACTGAGGAAAGTGTAAAGTTAAAAACTAAATGAAGCATCTTTCCAGTTCTCTGTTGTGAATAGATAGTACCTGAACAAGGTTTGAGCAACTCAGTGTATCAACACCTCTAAGTTGCTGCTACCACCATAATCACCTGTAAACTACCTGCATTTCAAAATCTCTAACCAGATGGCAGCTAGTATGACAAAGCAGTTTGAAACCCTTTCTGGATAGGACTGTGAATTATCGAAGATTATTTGTCAGTAGAGTGTTACAGACACTATTTCACTCAGCAAAAAGAAAGGTGGTCTGAAAGGATGAAAAGATTCAATCTTGCAATTCCACTGCATATAACTTCTTTTGATAGTGCCCCCACCACCAATACTGCAGGGAAACTTCTGCCAGAAAGAAATCTTCCTCAGTGGAAGACAGAGGTTCTGAAGGCTGAAAAAGTGCCATCAGGAATGGTGCTGCCACTGAAATAATAGTGTCAACTAAGAGCCTGTCTTGAGGCTAGCACTCAGAAATTGCATACATTTGTAGATCACTTTGCAGCATTTGATAGTCGTGAAAAGATTATAGGAAAATGAGAAGCAGTACCCCAGAACATTCTCAATTGAAAGGGACCCATAAAAATTATTGAGTCCAACTCCTACTGTTTCCAGATTTCCCAAAAATGGTGAGAAAAGCCTTCTTTAAAAGATACCATCACAGAGGTGGTTGTTGCTGCCAGAACCTACTTAGTGTCAGTATATTTACATTTACTCCACATTTCTGAAACACTGTTAAACAGCATTAAAATGCTGATCATCTTGTGGCGGAATGCCAAAAGAATTCTGGTTATTTCCAAGTATCAAAACTATCAAGGAGTGGCACAGACAAGAAGAGCCTCCAAAAAAGCAGAACTAAAAATACRTGGAATTTCTTGCAAGTGTCGGCCTTATAACAGTTGTACATACATCTATTTAATACCATTCAGGATGCTAATTAAAGCAAATGTCTAAAGTAAATATATGACAATGCAGTAACTATGGAAAAACCACAGCGAATACCTTAAACTATATAACTTGCCTTTCTGAGGAAATAATAGAATCCCCAAAAATGTAATGACTACATTAGAGAACCACAGCAAATCAACAGTTCATTGCTTGCATCCTCGTATGTGCCAAGTGCATGGCAAAAGAACATATTCACTGTGTCTCACTTCCCATCAGATCTGACAGATTTCAACTGGAGAAGTGCTCTGCAATAGTRTGCCCACATTCATACACTGCATTTAGTTCCTAAGCTTGTACTGACCAGAGCATACACATTTTATCATGCAGACAGTTCATCCACACCATTCATCTTTGCCGAGTTGTACATGCTACCAAAACTGGCATATCACCACATTGGTGGGCATAGGGCCATTTTAACAGATGGAGAAAGAAACTAGTGTGCCAATGAGCTAGTGGATGCATCAAGTTTGAATATTAGAGCTGGAGTCTCCTCCAAGAATTTCACAAATGGCAATCTATGTATAATCTCTCCATGACTGGTTGAACAGAATATGCCAAGACAAAACTAGATCAATTTAAGACTCCAAGAACACCTCTGGCATCTGTTGAAAGCAAGTTTTTAGCTCCAATGAGTTTGGAAAAGTGTTCTGCACAGAGAATTGGGGAATGAGTATCTTAATGAAATCACCACCTTCAGCTCTCTGCAAAACAAGCCTGCAAATCCCTGCAAGGAAAAATGAGTTTGCAGCACTGCCGAGTTTTCGACTAATACCTCAACCAAATACATAAGCCAGATCTGCAATAAAAAATCTAATAAATTACAAATGCATTTTGCTTGGCAGAAATACAGGTTAAAGATGCAAATCACTAAAGTTGAAAATGTGTGTTATAAATGTTGCCATCTGCTTCAACACCGTACTTAACAATTGACAYCTACTGATGTTACTCCTATCGTTCACCTCTAAGTTTTTACATTTTATCAGATAAAGCAACAGCTAGTTTTATAGCAGAAATTATACAATTTCAGACTCAAATACAATTTTAATTTAATTTTTCACACAGGCAAATTTTGTTTAAAATGCAATTAATGTAGATGAAAATCCTCTGTCCACCTACAATTAACTGCAAGCAGTCATAGTTGCACCCTAATACATGCAATTAACAGGGATTCCATATTACTAATTAGCTCTCCATGTACTCTTAAATGTTGGAAGGTGGTTAGAGTTTTCATTCCTCCACTTACATCAACAATGTAACTTTTCTGCAGTCTGTTGGCATTATTCTGGGGGCCAGAATCTGACCCTTTCTCCTCTTTTTGAAACATGTGGGACATGTAAATATCTAGAATATAACTAATTCTAAGACAAGGGTCAAACTACCAACCCAGACCACACAAATACATTCTTAAAATGTAAATATACAAGTTGAATGAAGGAATAACACATATGTCAATTCATCTGACAAGCGTGAAAGAGGAAGARGGGAAGGAGAGCAACGGGCATCTCCAGCCATGTTCAGTGGAATCTTTCCACACAAGAAGTTGGACTTCTGGAATTGACTCATCTGGGGTATACAAAGTCTTTCAAGTACTCAGTTATTGACACACTCAACAGAATGAAAACAAAAGTTCCATTCTCTGAACACCAGATCCACTTCGGACATCTAACTAACCAAAAGGCTTTAAAAGCAATACATACCACAYACACAAATTGTATCTGCCTATGTAAGACTAAATACTCACAGGAAAGGTTAGCACCAGWATCATACATTTGTTGTGAAATCTCTTACTCAAGAAATCAGTTTCTTATGTACACGTAATAATACAGAGAGATGAGAAAAACCTCCTTTTCTCAWGTCTTTTGTCATGAACAGGTACAGTTACCTCACAGAAGCAGACCAAAGTTGTATTTCTGTATTTTCTTTTTCTTTTCACTGCAGTGGATACACACAGTGAAACATWTGCATGTGGTGTGTGCAACCTACTGCACCTTGCTTACAATAAAACACCACCAAATAAACAGTTCTCTTTAATAATCATCTATCAGTAAAATTTTCCACTTAATCAGGATTAAGATGTCACCAGGACAGAAATTTTAAAGAGCCAAGATATTTTCAATACTGATAGTATGCGTTTCAACCAAATCACAACACCAGCATGTACTGAAAATGCTATGTTCACTAATCAAAGTGAAATTATATTTGTATTTGAAAGTTAGTGGATAAATCACTGAATGTTAAAGGTAAAAAAAGCGGCTTTAGCAGGAGAATAAAACAGAAAGGCTTTTACACCAAGGGATGCTCCAAGCTTTTAGATGAGACAGACTTCAGCAGAGTATTCCCACTGAAATGTGATAAATGCAACAGGACAAATAGTTTCTATTAGGCTAACTTTGGATTTTATATTCAAGTCTACCAATACCAGTTTGTGCCTCTGTGAGCAATTTATCATGGGCCCTTCTGTCACAAGATAGAAGACAACTTATCCTAAAAAGTCTATTAATCTCATAACCATTTTGGCTTACCTCTCCATGAAAAACAGGAGAAGACAGACAACACAAAGAAAAGAGACTGGAATTTTTTCAAGGAAGTGTTTACAGTAGTATCTTGATACTTACACATTAACTACATGATATTGTTCTGATTTACTGGCAACAGGCAAGTCCAGGTTTCTGGTCCAACTACTACTGCAATAATGTTCTGGGCTATATATTATACACACATCCCTTTGCTGAGAAGGAGTATTTCTTTAATCATTAGTAGGCCCAAGGAAGAATCCCCCTTTCTTGGCAACAAAAAAAGTTTGCCAAGTACTGAAACACCACAATATCAGACATGAGTATATCAGCAGTGACATGAAACTATCTAGAGAAATCAGCAAACAACCTTTGAAAAGCTCTGATATGAATTTTCATTTCACCAGTGATATACTTCACTATCCCCCCACTTTCATAGCCAAAATGGAAGGACACATCTTCTCTTTCTCTATAGGTTCTTCTATWGCCTTCTGATGAGCAGGTTTTGAGATATTACCAGAGAGAACTATAAGAAATGTTACAATGTACATGACTGTTAAATGACTACTGCATTTTCCAAATAAAAGTGTCACACAGTCTGYCTTTCTAACAATAACATACACACGCAGTCCAGTGGCTTTTTCGCACTTTTACACAAATTTTCACACTACACAAATCACCTTTCCTGATCAGTGTCTATTCCTGAACTACCCAATCCATACTCAGAGCTTAACCACACAAGTGTGAATTGTGGACAACATCCTACTTCAGCAAGAATTTGCTTGTCAGTGGCAAAAGACCACAGAAAGCAATGACTATTCTCTTCTCAAGTCATTCCTTTAGAGGATTACACTCTTGTAAGTGTAAGAGCAAGTCTGGAAGAGTGACTAAAATGGCATGCTCACATATCACAAGTYGTTCTGGTTCTTCATACTATAGGACATCCATACACATACACTTGTACAAAACATCTCAGGACCTGAGGGCTGTATTTCCCTGTGATCACTGGGGAATCTTGCATAGGATCAGTCACTTCAGATTCTGCCTCTAATAAAACAGAGAACTATACTTCAACTGCAAAACAGTTTGAAGTTTATGAGTTATGCAGAAAATTATGGCCATGATCCGTTTCCAGGATACCGYGTTATACTCCCCCTAACGTGGAAAAATGATAGTAACAAAATAATGGTTAARAAATAAAGTGCAAAGTTGCTTCTGTGGAAGGGGATAAAAAAAGTAGGGTGCAAACAACATAAATCAACTAAAGCACACTTATCCACAGAAGCACGTTTACACTAGAGCAGTGAAAATTTTAACTGGAACAGAATGAAAAAGCAAAGTATTTAGCAAAACAGAAGAGGAAGAAGAGACTCTTCTGGCAAGTGGAGGTGGCCCATCAGGTACTGCCACACAGAGCTAAGCATTAGAGTGACAGCAGCTTCATGTTTCTGTGATTGACTTTGGTGTGGCTCACAAACACATCAGTCAAGGTTTCTAAAGCATAAATGTTCTCTTTGTGCAAAACAATCACATTGAAGAAGCTGCAACTGATTTTCTAATGTACATGAGACCCTAGTTTATGGTGCTTTTTATTGGTTGCTCTTGGAATAGATTTCTAATTTGTTGGATACGATTCCAGCTTAGCAAACCTTTTGGTCCTTTCATTTGGACATTTTTCCTCTCCAATCCACTACTGCTTAAAGGACCTGAAGGCTTTCTTATGCCAGTGCACTCGGCCGGGTTTTTTCCCTTCTCCATTTCCTCATTTTGACTTCTGACCAAGACACTGTTAACATTGTGAACACCCACTTCGAGCTGGCCACCTCGCCCCTGATTCACTACATTTCCTACCGTAACTCCCACAAATACTCTTCCTTACAAGCACTTTATACATAATATGTATTTTTTTCTTTTCAAGGCAAAACTAAGACAATTCCAGCGCGATTAGCTGTCGAAACAGAGGAAAAATGATAACCAGTTTTTCAAACTAACCAAAAGAAACGCTTTAGAGATAGCCCACTCCTTACGCACACTTCAAACGTAAGCAAGCGAACTTTTCCGCGGAGTCACGAGGGGGGACAGGAGGGAGGCGCGGCTTCCCCGCCACGGCCCCTTGGAGCTGCCYCTGCCCGCGGGATGCCCGGCACCGCCCGCCCGAGAGCCCAGCCAGCTCCCTTACTTCTTGGTGTCGCTGCTGAAGAGCCCGAAGGCCGCGGGAGCCGAGGGGGTCACGGTGGGCGCCGCCTCCTGCGCCAGCTCGGGCGCCGCCTCTCCGCCCTGCTCGCTGTAAGTGAGCCCGTTGCCGGACATGGTGGTGGTGGTGATACCGGTGTCGGTGGAAGTGCCGGTGTCGGTGGAAGTGCCGGTGTCGGTGGAAGTGCCGGTGCCGCTGGCCGCCCGCCCCGCAGAAGTTGCCGTCACGGCCCCACAGAGCCCCGGAGCGGCGCTCCCCCCGGAAGCCGGGCGGTCACGCGGCGGGGCGGGGCGGGGAGGGGCGGGGCGGGGCGGCCGGGCCCGGACGTGCGGCCGGAGCGGGGCCCGGGGCGGGGGCAGGGGCAGGGCCGCGGCCGCTCCTCAGGCTGTGCTTCACCACCCTCAGGCTGTGCCTCGCCTCCCTCAGGCTGTGCCCCGCCTCCCTCAGGCTGTGCCTCGCCACCCTCAGCTGGCCCCGAGATACATGGAGCATCGGCTCGTGTGTTGCTTCCTGGGACCGTGTTACGAATGCCGGTACACCGCGTTCACGGCAGAAACGGGGCAACCCAGACTAAAAGCAGCTGTTCACATATGAGAGGCTAGAAATATAAMAGGATAGATAGAAATCCTTCTGAGGAAACTTTCTCCTAAGTCCTTTTTACAATCTTGCTTTCCTACGTGCATCTTTCCCCTCTCCCTYTAGTCTCTGAGGAATAATCTGTGTTCATTAAAACACTCTTCAGTCTGTGTGCTGACATGCATTAGTGGAGTGCAACCTTTTCATCTTTAGAACTGAACTAATTTCCAAAAGGTTACATGTTCACAATCAATACTTTTTATCTTCCAGAGAACAAAAAGAAAAAAAAAAAGAGGGAAAGAATGGATTGTAATAATATTTTTCTGAAGCAAGTTTTTAACTTGTACTTTTCTGATTGAAAGGGGGACAATACCAAGCAAATAAACTTTTAATGAAAGGATTTTCCAATAAAAGATTATTAAGGGTATGGGACTGCTCTAGGGGTGGTTGTCTTCAATGGTTTTCTTCTACGGATGCCAACATTTTAATTTTTTATATGATCTCTCACAGCTTTTTTTGTGTATAGCACTGTATTTTGAAAGTCATGATTTAGAGTGTAAAAAGTCCCAAGGTGAATATTATTGACCATCTCCATTTTATATATTGTTTCTTTAGACTTCCATTTTTGTTCTGCTTTGTATTGTTTACAGCAATAACCATTTTAGTTTTCTTTCCCCATAGGGAGAAATATCTCATTATTGCTATTGTAAACAATCTCAGTAACTGTTGATACTCATCCAATAATGTGATTTGAGGCAGACACCTTTCAATCATACAGAGTCAAAGAGGATTCTGAATCCTGATTTTTAAAGGCTCAAAAACCAGAGTAGGCTTCTGGAAAACTGGGTCTGAACCAGACAAAAATGAACACCCACTTCTCTCTACAGAAAGATCTGAGAATTCCTGTCAGCAATCCTTAGAAATTGTCTCTGTTTTTCAAACCATGCCTTAATTTCAAATTGTAGCAGAAACAGCACTTGAACTTTGATTGCAAACATGGTCATGGTTACATTAAGAGATCTCTAGCTATGTCTTTTATTTGTGTGCCARGCACATATAGTGTAGAAGGGAGTAATTTATACTAGGCCAAGTCCACATTCTTAAGGTAGATCTATTCTAGCTTCTTTTAAAACTGACTGCTTGGTCTCCGAGGCAAGAGGTTTAAGCTGCTTGCTTATTTGTATAAATCTATGAAATAAGTGTGTATTAGCACTAAGAAACTAAGTGCTAAGTACAGGAAACTAATTCTTTTTTTACTATTTATATGTACCATTTAGTATTTACTACATATACTACTTAAGTAATCTGAGAGTAAAAGGAAAAAGAGAAAAATAGACTCACACAATATGACTGAGCAATTTATGGGAGTACAAATGGCTATTGAGATGGATGATCATGGGACTGTGATTTGAGAAGGCAATAGCAGTGATACAGAGTTTGGAAGGGCCCTTGACAATGAGAAAAGAAAGCAAATATCTGAAGGTTAAAGTATAATTGAAAATTCAGGAAGGTTTGCTATAAGCTTCTGCTGTCTAGTTTTTGATCTAGTTCTTGATCTCTTCTGATCAGTGGAGAGCTTTTCCTGTCTACATTACATCTTCAAAATCTCATGCTGTGGTGAGGTGCTTGCACATTGAATTTGTACCTGTATCCAGTAATGTTCAAAATTACAGAATCATTAAACACAAAATACTCCGAATCTAATTCCAACAAATATAACTCTGCTAGTTTTTCTGAAACATTTACSGAAGTGGTGTGTTTTGCACACTTTACAGTGTTTTGACAAAGTTAAATACATTTCGTGGCTTSTGGGCTGCCAAATGCTTATTGGGTGCCCTCTTGTGGCTTAGATTGTTTTTGTGTGTTATTTGTCGTGAAATAAGACATGCATTGGTAAGGACATTAATTTTTAATGGAYGTCAAGCTCTGTATAAGAGAAATGTCGAGCTATTAAAAGCTTTGCTCATATTTTTTCTGTTGCTGATAGTATCTCATATCTGCAAAATGTATTGGTATTACAGATTCTACACGAATGTGTAAGGGTTTTGACTTGTAAATGTCATTCATAAAGGATAAGTAATGATACAATACAAATTTCTTCTAACATGATTTTTCATTTAGTAATGATTTAGAAATCTGATATATAATAAGTTACTTTAAAATTAAGCACCAGGAACTCATTCCCTAACCTGGAAYAATGGGTTCTTGGTCTCAGGCATTAACTCAGTTTCCAGTAGTCCTGAGCCTGAAAACTCGACACTTTAATCAACCCCTTTCCAAGTGAATCAAAATTTGGGACCATAGTGAAATCAAATGAGTGTCCTTTCAAAAGTACTAGTTCTCTATTCTGTCTTGGCAGAACTGGCTACCATGTTATCCACAGGAGTGGAGCTCACATATCAGCTCTTGAAATCAGGAGACTCCGAATTCTCTTTTATTCCTACAGCYCTTCTGTAAACTCTAAGACTACACCATATGTATCTTTCTTCATCATCAATCAATATTCCTTCAAATGGTTATGATGATTTTAGCTAAATAATGAATAGGAAAATAGAAGGCAAAAAGCAAAAACATAAAACACAAAACAGAAATTTTTGAAAAATAAAAATACAATTCTTCAGTTGTATGAGTTCTTCGTAATTTCTTCAAATGTGAACATGCAAAATAGGTTTTAGTAGATAGAAACATAACTTTCATGCATATGGAATATTAGATATTATATTATATATAATAGTATATCCAGTTACATTCTGGATAGAAAATATATTGGAATTAAAAAGATTGGGATTATATTTAAAACTATTACAGAAATACGTCTGTGTCCAGTGGAATAAGTACTGTTATACTCTTATACTGGTATCAGACCTGGTGTGTCTGTTTAATGGTAATTAAAATCAGTRTAAAATGGAAGGTGAACCAGTCTTCAAAACTTCCACTGTAATTGAAAAGATTGTTATTTTTTCATAATTTAATCTTCCTAAATATTTAAATATCATACCATCAAATATGATATCAAAGCAGGAAACCTRAATCACCTACCAATAACTTCCCATTACTCCTATGAGAGGAATGCTCACAGGCCTCAAGTAATAAGTTAAACTGTTGAAAACTGTGTTCAAACGTTTATTGTACTGTATCCTAATTTTTAAAAACACATATTCCTGAAGAATGAAAATATTTGTTTTTTTCAGATTTATTTTAAATATGAGAAGAAATTCAGGGTGTGTTGGATTCTCTCAAGTACTCCAGCTAGTCATGACTTTCTGAAGAAGTCACCAGTGACAGATTCAGTCTTTTTTATGTCAGTTCTAGGTTTCCTCCTGGATGTATTAGAGCGCCAACTACAGGCTTAGGTTTGCCAATTTATCTTCTCCTTTTCTTAATCTGGACAAGTACAGACTCTTCAGTTAGAACAAAATACTTAACTGCTTTAAGCAATAAAGCTGAAATAACTTTTTAAAACCTTATGCCTATATAAAAAATTTATACTGTAACATATATGCTTTAATTAGTGTTTTAGTTTGATAGTTATAGTTTGCAAGGTACGTTTATTTAAGGACCTTTCTGAACTAGTCTAGATTACAAGCTTTAAGAAGGAGTTACATGTACATGGTTCGTTTTTTTATTAAAGCATCTTTATTATGCTGCCATTATCTAGASCTCCTCTGAGTTAGGCTGCTCTTGAAATATATCCCTTGACAGCTGGAATACTTCAAGTGTCTTACTGGATCCTAAGTTTTTAWAGCAAGTTGAGCCACATTTGCGAAGGACTTCAACCTTTGCATTGCTTGTGTACCTGCATATCCTTCACATTCTACCTTTCAACTACACTAGTGCAGGTGATCCACATTTGTGTTCATGTTTGATTTCTAAACGTACTGCAGGTTGTTTGGCAGAAATAAAGGGATAAATATTCATAGAAAGAATGGCAGGTTTATGATGTCTAGTGAGAATATTTCTGTATCTTTCAGTCATCTTATATCTGTCCTAAAGAACCTCTGTTCAGTTCTTGAGTTTGTAACTCAGTTTACTGATGGATAAATAGTAATTACAGTATGTTCAACATTCAAAAGAGAAAATAGGCAATTTTGAGCAACTGGTCCTAAGCACACTCTCTCAGGGCAATCTGTTCCAGGTCTCAGTCACCCTCACAGTAGAAAAGTTCTTCGTCATGTTCAGGTGGAACATCTGGTGTTCCAGTTTCTGCCCATTCCCTCTCATTCTATTGTTTGGCAGCTCTGAGAAGAGCCTTGCACCATCCCCTTGACATCCTCCCTTCAGATACTTACGTATCACCTCTCAGATAAGATCACCTCTCAGGCGTGTCTTCCCCAGGCTAACCAGAACCAGCTCCCTCTGCCTTTCCTAATAASAGAGGTGCTCCAGTCCCCTCATCATCTTTGTAGCCATCTTCTGGACCCACTCCAGGAGCTCCATGTCTCCGTGTTCCTGAGGAGCCCAGAACATCTGGAGTGCTGTACCCTCACCAGGGCTGAGTGGAGGGGCAGGATCACCTTCCATGACCTGCTGGAATGCTCTTCCTAATGCCCCCCAGKACWCCATTGGCCTTCTTGGCCACCAGGACACTCTGCTGGCTCAGGGACAGTTTGCTGTCCCTCAGGACCCCCAGATCCTTCTCTGCAGAGCTGCTCCTCAGCAGGTCAGCCCCAACCTGTGCTGGTACCTGGGGTTGTTCTTCCCCAGGTGCAGGATCCTGCATTTGCCTGTCATTAGAGACAGAGTCAAAAACTTGCTGAAATTCAGGTAGACAATATTCACTGCTTTCCCCTCATCCRTACAGGAACTTGTCTCATTGTAAAAGGCAGTGAGGCCAAACAAGTATTATTTCCCCATGTTGCCTACTCCTGATCATCATCTTGTCATTCATATGGATAGAAATGGTGTTCAGAATGAAGTGCTCCATCACTTTCCCAGGGATTGAGATGAGGCTGACTGGCTGGTAATTTCCTGGCTCTTCCTTCTTTCCCCTTTTAAAGACCAGGTGTCGTTTGCTTTCTTCCAGTCATCAGCAGCTCTCCTGAACTCTGTGATCTTTCAGAGATGGTGTCTGTCAACTCTGCACTTGTGGATGCATCCCGTCGGAGTCCATGGACTTGCAGATGTCAAATTTGACTAAATGGTCTCTTATGCAATCCTTCTCTATCAAAGGGAAGTCTTTTCTTCTCCAGACCTTCTCCCTGATCTCCTAGGCTAGAATTCATGAAGGGTGGTCTTGGCAGTGAAGACTGAAGTAAAGAAGATGTTCAGTAATTCTGCCTTCTCTGCAACTTCTGTCACTAGGGCCCCTGTTCTGTTCCATAGTAGGCTCACATTATCCCTAATATTCGTTTTGTTACTGATTTATTGTTGTATTTGAAAATCAAATATTAAGTGGGTTCATTTTGTTGATGGACTGATGTATATGAAAATAAAATGTAAAGTGGAACATGGAATTAAATAAGAGAAAAGCAGAAAGTTGTTTTTAGAAAYCAAAATGAGAAAAAAGGAAAAATGAAGTCTCAGAAAACCATGGTGCCTGTTTCAGTGGTGATTCCAGAAGATAAAATTCTTTACAAGAATGTAAGAGGATTTGTGTAAGAAACATAGGAGAGTCTCTTACTGGAGGAGAAACAAAGTAAGAAATTAAAAGAGTAATGCCAAGAAAAAAGGCTGTTCTTCACATTTTTCTAAGGGTGAAACACTTGCATTACTTATCCTTACAGATTTTTTTTAATGTATGATAATCTGGTTTCTGGAAAGAACATAATTAACTGGCTGAGAATAAGGTCTGTAAGCAATTGCTATAGTCAAGTGAAAAGGTCAATCAATTGTTTTCCTGGCAGACCAAGAATGAGAAAGTTGAAATGACGTATTAGAAGATTCAAAGAAGATAATTTCAGACAAGGGGAAAAAAAAAACCAAACCAGCCTTTTTTGCCAGAGACTTGCCTTTTAGTTACATGTGAAGAGCAGCCATTCCTAACCTGGAACTTCCAAAGCCATGGAAAAGTGTGTTCTGTAAAACAATATCTCTGGTTTGTCTTGGAATGAGATAAGGGCTATTCAGGACCCTACAACTGTGATTTGAAAGCTAACTAACTTACTTAGTAAACTAAGTAAGTACAAATTTATTTTCCTATGATTAAGAGTTATCACCCAGACAAGATGTCCTGTTTTTCAAAAAAAAGTAGGAAAATCAAACTAGAGAGAATTCATAGTCATTAATATGAAAAATTTCCTTTTAAAATTTGTTATTTTAATAAACTTTCCAWTAATACATTATTATTAAGTTCATAACTATATTTATTTTAATTACATTTACTATTAAAATGTAATGGCATTTATAGAAATGTTCATATAATTATAAGAAAGCTTAAATTATGAGTATATAAATCAAGACAAAATAGCAGTTTTATGTGAAATTTTTCAATGATGTCAATTCACAGTGTGTCTCTGATACTTAATCTTTTTACTCTCACATAATCACTGTAAATACRTATTTTTCCATACTTCTAAAAGGAAACTTGCTTAAAATATGTGAGAGAAGTAGATTTCTTTTATTTATTATTTTAAAGACTAAAATAAAGGAAATATAGTGTACATTTATAAATGCTTCTGTTAAAGCTAGTGTATTTGAAACACTTCTCTATAACATAGACTTCATTTAAATAAACAGAATTGGTAGTCAGTCCTGTTCAGGATATGTGAAGATGTATTTAACAAAACTTGAAATTATATAGAGAGATCAAGATACAGAATGACTTATATATGAGAGGGAAAAACCTGAATAGACTTGAACTCTGTGGCCTAGAAAATAGACATTTCATAGAGATCATTATGTTTTATGAACTATATCTACAAAGTCATGAATTGCACAGAGAATGTGACTCATTATCACATCTGCTAGGAGGCATTAAATAAAACTGGAAGATTGTAGGTCCAAAATAAAGGGATATATTTCCTACGCCACAACTGAATATTTACCTTAATAGTTGCTGTGAGATATTGTTGATGCAGAAGTCCCCATGAGTTCAAAGAACAAGAAGACAAAATCACAAAAGGAAAGGTTATTGAACACAAAGATAGCATCACTGACTCAGGAAGTTCCTGAAMCACAAGGTTATTACAGAGAAATATCATTAAATAGTTGAATTGTTCTGATATTCTTGTATAAGAATCTGATGCTGGTATTACTTCCAAGGATCTGGAGCTAGATGGACCTTTGGGAGTGTATCTGCTCTTATCGGATGCATTATTGAAGAGGCTTCAATTATCTATTGAAGCTAGATAAATGTGTAGATATTCCTCTTACAATACAGTTCAGCAGCTAAAAAATGAGAAATTGTGTGGAGCATAGAAGAAAGTAGCACATACATTATCTAATGGAATGGTTCAGCTTCTACCAAAGCCTTGCAGTCTGGTAGAATGGGGACTAAAATCATGCTACCTTTCTATTTCTGCTTTCCCTTCTAAGGGACATATTAGTCTTCTTCATCAGTATCTGAAGAATGCCACGTATGATGCAAGCCAGGCTACATATCGTCCTCTGATCACAAAAGCTGAATCTTTATTGAGGCTTCCTATTTCACTTGAGAGGAAAACAGAAACAACCTTTGTTTTTAGTCTTATTTATCCCTCTACGTCTTGTTTGACATTTTTGCTTTTGAAATTGTAAAACAAAACCTGTGTTTGCTCCTGCCAAATCATTGTGATGAGTCTTTTAAAAATGTTAAAATCTTTCAGGGGTGTCATGGCTATTTTTACTATGTACTTGAGATGATATAGCTAGGATGACCTATCTATTCTGCTCTCAAGTCCCAGCTTGTTGGTTGTCTAATCCTTCAATTATAATGCTTTGATGATGCATGGCTATTAATCCGGTGCTCCACAAAGCAATTCACTCCATCTAATTGCTTGAGTGAAAACAGCAAATATCACTTACACAAAAATTCCTTTTTCTCTGAAGCAGGGAACTACAATCCAGGTTTCTGTTTCTGGATTACAAGCTACTTCAGTCATTCATTTTCCTATGAAAGAAAAATGAGATACTGATTCTGATACTGAAAGAAAATGTGATACTGATTTGGCAAAATCCTATTTGGCCTTCTATACCTGTTTGTTCCACAACTGAACTTAAAATGAGAAAAGCTTTTCTACAAAAGTGTATTGGGAATGAAATAGTATCATCRGAGATAGGAGTACGATTCAAATACCAGACAAGCAACTAGCACCTAAGAGTAGCAAAGGTCCTAGACATGCTTCTTTATGAACTTTAATAAAGCATTTAAAGATTTGCCTATGTGTCATGCAAACTTCTGACACCATTCCCATCAGAAAATTCTGCTTCCATGGCCTTTGATGTCTCCATTTCTTCCTTCCTTTTATCATTGGATATGAAATGCTAGTGAAAGAAGACAGCTGCATTTCCATTACTCTCCTGTACTTGGTAGAGAAAAATGTTTTTGCATAGAAAAAGCATTTCTTGTTAGTGGTCTGAGTTGCTTCACAACGAGCAAGTCTTGGCATGATTATTCTGTTCTAGAAAAAGAAATGGATAGGATAGGCAAAGTCAAAGTCAGCGTTGTAAAAARGGAGCAAATCTACCAGGACACTCAAGAGGAGTGTGAACTACTTTGAAACTGCAAAACTGAGCACTTAGCACAGATGAGCCTGGCGCACACTAGTACGGATAGTGGGAGTATGGGAGCGGAATGAGGAATCCAGTTGGGACAGCAGGGAATGTGCCCACACAGTGACTGGGGTGGTCTGCATCTGGCTCTCCTCAGCCAAGCTTTGCATGTTGGGCATAGCTTCTASGGCAGGAGATAACACTGAGCATTGAGAGCGCAGCCCCAGCCATGCACATGTCCGCTTACATGTGGGATTGGGAAAACTGAAGGAAGTTAAAGCATTTGAGATTTCACCTTTGATGCCAAACACCTTGCTTCTGCTTTGACAAAAGCACTTCTTCAATACAGCTTAGTATACAATGTCAATTCCTTGAAAACAGGGAAACAAAGACCAAATTGCAGTTTCCTCTGCGGTTTCCAGGCCACTTTTTTAGCATTCTGGGGCCAGCTCCTGTTCCTGAAGAGGGCGAGTTGTACCAGGTGGCTGAGAGCATTGTCTAAACATTTCTTGAATTCTGGCAGTTTTGGGGCCTATGAGCAGGTGGTCTGCTGAGTAGATGAGGGGAAAACTCATTCTACCTGCACTTCAGTAGGGCTTGGATACTCTCTCCCACAGCATTCTTCTGGAGAAGCTGACAGTCCCCGACTTGGATCGGTGCACTCTATTCTGAGTGAAAAACTGCCCGGATGGCTGGGCCCAGAGTGGTGATGAGTGGAGTTCCATGCAGCTGGTGGGCACTCACCAGTGCTGTTCCCCAGGGCTCAGTACTGGGGGCAGTTCTGTTTAATGCCTCCATCAGTGACCTGGACAAGGGGATCGAGTGCACCCTCAGTCAGTTTGTGGGTGACACCGAGCTGGGTGGGAGCTGATCTGCTGGAGGGCAGGAAGGCTCTGCAGAGGGATCTGGCCAGGCTGGATCATGGGCCAAGGCCAAGGGTGTGAGGTTCAACAAGAACCAGGGCCGGGTCCTGCCCTGGGGTCACAACAACCCCAGGCAGTGCCACAGGCTGGGGCAGAGTGGCTGGAAAGCTGCCCACAGGAAAAGGACCTGGGGGTGCTGGTGACAGCGGCTGAACATGAGCCAGGGTGTGCCCAGGTGGCCAAGAAGGCCAATGGCATCCTGGCCTGGATCAGCRATGGTGTGGCCAGCAAGAGCAGGGCAGGGATTGTCCCCCTGTACTGGGCACTGGTGAGACCACACCTCAAACCCTGTGTTCAGCTCTGGGCCTCTCACAATAGAAAGTCCTGGACCAAGTCCAGAGAAGGGCAATGGAGCTGGTGAAGGGTCTGGAGCACAACCCTGTGAGGAGCAGCTGAGGGAGCTGCAAGTGTTTATCCTGGAGGAAAGGAGGCTCAGGGGAGACCTTATCACTCTGCAACTCCCTGGCAGGAGGGTGTAGCCAGGTGGGCATTGGTATCTCCTCCCTGGCAGCAAGAGACAGGACAAGAGGACATTGCCTCAAGCTGCAGCAGGGGGAAGTTCAGATTGGACATCAGGAAGAATTTCTACATTGAAAATATAGTTCAGCATTGGAAGGGCTGCCCAGGGAAGTGGTGAAGTCACCTTCCCTGGACATGTTCAAGAAATGGCTGGATGTCACAGTGCATGGGTTTAGTTGGGACAGTGGTGATTGGTCACAGGTTGGGTTCAATGAACTTGGATGTCTTTTCTAATCTAAATGATTCTATGATACTTACATACTTTTCAAAAAAAAAAAATTGAGGACTTACATATTTTTCAGCAAAAATTAATTTAAGCAGAGTTTGTAATTAGAGGAGCAGGCTACTTATAGCCAAGTCCTTACAAATGAATTGAAGTGTGTCTAAATCCAGGCACTCTTGTTTTAACAGGTTGATAGTTACAAATACCAGAATGGACTATACCAGAAAAACATTTCAAAGTGGAAATGAACTTTCAGGCTTCCTGAAACAACAATAGGTGTAAATTTAAAGCTATATAGAAACTCAATARTTTGGCTACCTAGGTGCATCTCTTCTCCATTAATGTGGACTTACATCAATACTGCTCTTCATTTCTTTCTCTACATTGTTTCGCCTTTTTCAGTTTCTCTGAGTGGCACCCAGCTTCCCAGAAATCTGATACCAAACGCTAAGTAAGACTGGGGAAATCATCAAATCTTTCCTCTTTGAAGGCAGGAGGCTAAGAGATGACCTCTTGTTCTGGCCCATTCTGGCCTTTCTTATGTTCTTTCAATTGAGACTGACAATGGAAGCAGTACAGAAAATCTCTTCTAAGTATTAAGGGGGAAAAAAAACGGAAAAAAAAAAAAACCCTGAAAAAACTGTGCAAAAACTGCAGGGAACAGAAAATGGTAAATCATAAATAAATTACCTATAAGATGAAGTTTTAGAAGAAGGGTTGGAGGAATGCAGAATAGAAAATCTTTCCATCACCTCCACAGCACAAGGTTAAAGACACCAAATCTGATTCTCTAAAGATTTTGATATCATTTACTCATTTCTGCCCACATTAGATAAATCAAAATTCTAAGTCTCCGAGCAGCAAAATAAAAATTCATATTAATCAGGTTCTTTCTTGCACTGAAAGTTACTTCAAGATTTTTGAAGTAAACTTAGCTTTGGCATCTAATTTAATTTAGTTGCATTAGAAATCAGTGCTTTTGAAACTTCTTTTRCATCGTGGTTTCCTGGCATGGCTTTCTTCGATGGGAGACACTGTCCCTCACTGACCCCTGATTTGAAAGTCCATAGAGAGAAAAGAACCATGCGAAGATCCACATTATCCTTAGAGTATGAGGAGCTATGTTATTAGTGTGAATCAGAATCAAAAGGAAATAATAATAAGTTTTAATAATAATAATTAAGTTTTATTCTGTGTTGGTTAATGAAAATTGTCTGTGGCAGTTCCAGCTTTGGGCACAAGAGGTAGATGTTTTCACATGGAACTACCGTCAAATCCTTACAGCTGTTACACATCAGGGTTAGGGAAGTCAGCTGTTGTTAACTTCCTCTTCTATGTTTTATGCAGTAATACATTCACAAAAAGTGAGATTAATTGTAAAGATGTAATGTGGGAATGGGAGTAACCATGAATTTATTTTTATGGAGTATTTATTTTGCCCAAGGGGGTCTTGGGGCTTCAGAGAGGATACAGTGTTTTGTCACTATTTTGCTGTCTTGGCAAAGTATTGTTATATTCACTTACATGCACTTTTGAGATTAGAGCATCAGTGAAGCTGATTTTGTGGGGGTTTGAGAGTACAGGTTACTGGCATTCACCTCACCTGTGCTGCATTTAGCAACTTTCTGCGTGGGTTAGCATGGTTTTGTTAGTTATTTCTTGCTCTCTTCAACCTAAGCAGATTAAAAAGCCAAGTTAAAAAGGCCAGCTTGATTAAAACCAAGCATATCTGTACCCTTAAACACTGTTAGATTTTAAACATATTAAGTTTACATTACGCATTTTGGGGTTTTTAAAATAGGAAGTAATGGGGAAGAATTACTTGAGTCCACAAATACATTTATATTTGACATTGTGAAAGCTTGTCCGTTCCTAAATACCATAGAGAAAAAACAGCATACTATCTTTATTACATTTCCATAGGGACCATAAACACATTCACTGGTTACCTGCTGCATAGAAAAAGGATCTCCAGTGATGTGATTTTGCAAGATTTTTGTATTATTGCAAGCATGAACTTTGCATATTGACCTAAATCAACCATTATGTTTAAAATATTATCTGTATTTTAATCTTCTCATAGCTTTCTCATTATGATATTTGGGTTTTTTTAAAGGCATCAGTGTAGGCTTTAGACATACTTTTTTACAGACTCTGTAACATAGGCTCAGAGTATCCAATGTAAAAATTAATGGKTTTCATTCTAGGTCTCCTTTATGATATGGGATGACCAATATAGTGGGGTCTGGTTTGCGTGTATGTTCATTAGTAGACATGTTAACTTTATTGTAGTTATTTATGTGAGCAAGGATTGCTTACATGAATAAAAGCTTCAGAAAGGGAACTTACTTTATCATATGTTGTAGCCCGTAAAGCCTTTTCAGGAAATGCAGTCAATGACAGATTTCATGTTTTTCAAAATCACTATTTCTACTTATTATCTGAAGATTGTATTTGTTTTGTCAGCGAGAAAATAATTGTATGGAAAAATATAGTTACTCAAAGGAGTATGAAATTTTAAGTAATTGCCTACCATTAATTTTCTGGAATCCTATGAATAAATGGTTCTGTTTCATTTATGTGACAATTCTAATTTTTCTGTAATGGCACTATCCAATGGACCATCAACTTATGCTGTTATTTTGCAATAYTCTGTGTTCATTGTAAAATTAACCTATGCAAATTCCAATATCCAATACATTCACTGTCTTCAGATGTCATTGTGCTGAATTGTATCAGATAAATTTTGCTCACAAGTTTGATGCTGTGTGCAGGTAATCCCTGCTACAGCAGATGATTTATAATTGCTGTCTCACACACTGCAAAATACCAACCATACAAAAAAAGTGGTCTTTGTAACATTCATTGGCTTGTCAACCATTCACTGTATTACAACAGGTTGTTAAAGTTGAAAGTGAAGAATAGTTGACTTGAAGTAGCATATTTGACAATACCCTCAGATATTTCTGCAGTGCTATTCCACACCAGTGAGAGTATGAACACTGCAACACTAGCTTATGTTAATTTAATAACTTTCTTCATATAACATACAGCATTTTCCACATAACAGAAAACAGAAACAGTTTTGGAACAGTAATTGAAGAAAACTTGAGCTAATGCAGTTTTGTACTTCAAGATTAGCTTCATGCTTAAGAAACCGTCTGGATGAACAATCCAAATAAGTTCTGTTAATGCAGTGTAAGTGTTAAACTTCAGAAGTGTTAAACTTCAGAATTTAAAATAAATAAATGTACTTAATATAAAAAAATAATATAAAAAATATATAAATTTAAAATAAATGAATAAATAAATTTTAAATAATTTAAAATAAATTTAAATAAATTTAAATACTTAAGAATTTAAGCAGCAGAAACCAGAATTAGACAGGCTTACACAGTAAAACACTATCCTTTTACCCTGGGGTGTTTGCAAAAACCTTCTTCAGCTCAGTCTAATTTCAGATTTGGTAGGTTAAGTCTCCATTCTAGGGAAAACGAGTCCTCCCTGCAGGGGCTGAATGTGACTTTAAATGAGCCCCGTTTCCATCAGCCAGGCTGAGACAGGCTGTTTCATGCAGAGAGATCAYAGACTCTACCCTGTCCCCCTGGCTGCGAGACACTTCAGGTCACAGATTGCTTCTGTGAGCACAGATCAGGTGCTACAGAACAGTTTTGCAGTGGTTCTCTCGTTTTGCTTTGCRTCCTGATAGGCACACTTGACAGATTTTCAGTAACAAGGCTTGGAGTTCAGCTGGCATCCTGGCTCTCTACTACATAAGGCAAAAGCAGCCTAATAGAAGGCAGACCCACATGCTATAATACAGTAGTATGTAGAACAATATCTAAACTTCAGCTTATGAATACATAAACTAGCTTTTGAATACATGAGGGTGCCTATGACATGTGGTTATTGTTTGTGAAACAGTCTTATAGATATATGATGAATACCAAATATGATGAGTTACACCAGGTAATTGAAGCACAATGAAGTTACAAAATCAGGTAAGTTTGAACTTTTGAGCTGAATAGTCTCCTGTTTGAGTAGTAAAAATGGACCAGACAAGAACTGTAACCAGTGGAACAACAGGGGGATGATGAAAGAACTGGAATCACTATTTCAAACTCAACACCTCTTACCTTAAAATTAGGTGTGTAAAGTTTTATGCTATGCAGTTTACAACTTTGGATGTTTTAGCATAACAATTGTATGAAAAGTATGTAAAAAGCTAAACACAGCAGAAGTAGTAGAGGGCCCGACTAGTTTGTGCTGATCAGATTCAAACCTTTTAAATAGAACTGGAGAGGTTTGCTCGAACTGCAACTTTCATTTGACAAAAGGTGATAGATGTAGGAAAATTACCAATAGAATAATTTAGGCCATTTTGCCCAGGGGAAAAGAACTGTTGTCAAAATGAGGTTAAGATTTTTCATGACAGCTTAGCTGCTAGTAGTGATAGTTACTCAGTTCAGAGGTCAAGTTTCTAAAAAGACATTATTGTTTACTGAATGTCTCATTTTGATATTAAAATGGTAAGTAAATTGAGGTTAAAGTTAATGAACTTGCAGTGAAAAAAGAGCCCCACTCCTTTCACTTAATAGCACAAATTTAGATTATCCCAGAAACACGATTACGGAAGTGTGGATTAAGTTAGCTAAACTATTTTAGCCTCTTTATCTGGGACAGTAAAAATCACCCAGAAGTTTTGGCTCTTAATTTTAATACACAGCCTCCAAATGTGACTGTAATGAGCATTTCTCTCTTTGCTCTCAGAAGGCATGAAATTCAAGGAGCTGGTTGTGTTTTGCAAGTACTTGTCTGTCTCTTCCATACGACATTTGACTTGCACTAATCTAAAATTTTCAGCTGTGTTTCTTGGGAGGATGAAGTTCATTGCTCCTCTTCCAGGACTGCCCTTCTGCAATGCACCATTCTTAAGCATGACCTTGATCTACTTGCAAAAAATGGAGATTCAATCTTATGGTTCCAAGCTTTTATAATTAACTATGCACAATTCAATAAGTGACAGGATCCCACTTAGGCTGTTGCCTAAACAGGAGAAATAGAAGATATTTTTCTCTACTTAACTTAATTGTTAATAATTCTATTGTGCAGATTGCCTAGTAAATTGTTTCTTTGTTTCTTGTTTTAATTTATCTTCAAATTACCGGACAAACTGCAGTACTTACTCCATATAAATGCATGAACAAAAAACTAGCTTTGGAAAAACATATCTCTAATGAGGAGAATATCACTACTTTTACCACCTTAACTTASTATCTCCCTATTGCCAATCCTGAAAAACTGAAATCCCTGTATATTTCAGGGGGAAAATTGCATTTAATATAATCATTTATTAGAGTACCTGAACATAATTTTCATATTTTTATTTGAATAGCAGGGATATTCAAACAGATATTCTTTGCTCAGCCTGGCTAAGCTTTTAGAAATGYACTATCTAATCTGAAATCCAGACAGATGCTCTGTGCACACACAAGTGTGTGCCAAATGATGATGCTAATGCTTTTGGAAATAGCTTTGCAGCAAAACAAACAGCTATAAAATTAAAAAAATATTAAAAAATAATTAAAAAAAAGTATTAAGAAAACCTTCCTGAGAGAGCTGTAATTTTGGTTGCATTGATTATGGAACAGACCTTAGCACCAACAAAAGGAGACATGAAAATTGAAGAGAGCTATTATTTTTTAAATTAGCGTATATTTGCAGATTCCCTTTGCTATCCCAGAAGATTTGTAAACTATCCTAGAAAAAGCCTGTCAATCATGACCCAATATTTAATATTTATTAAGCAAACGGGCAGAGGAAGCAAACGTATCAATGACAGTCAAGATGGAACAAAGCCACAAGAAATCGAAATTATTACTGAAGACCAAAAATTTTKTTCTAAAGTAGGTATCTATCCTTGGTCAGTTATATCAAACAGAATTTACAATATTTCTATTTCTAATTCTATTTCTATTTTTATTGCTTGGCATGAACTACAAATGGTGTGTTTGAGAAATAGGTTAGATGTTTAGGGATACATTGKAAAAGACAGGTATTACAGGCTCATTTGGTCAAACGAATCCCATCCAAGAAGAAATCAAAAACTGGGCAAGGTTTTGGAGGCAATTTTCTGCCCACAACATGTAATTGACATTCAGTCTGAAGACTTGCTGGAATATGCAGGCATGGTACGCTTCAGAACCCTTGGAAACAAGAAGAAGAGAGGCAGGCAAATAAACTGGAAGGCATTCTAGTCCYGTGATAAAGGGGAAACAGAGAGAATTCAAATGATTTGTTGCAAAACTACTATGAAATTTGTAATTTCTGTGAGGTCCTAGGCTGCATTTCAASAAAATAGTTAAAAGAAGTAGTAGTAACTACAGGACAAAAAATGCTCAGTTCTGTTATCAATATTTTAAGTGAATATTTTTTAAGTTAATTAGTTTAAGCATTAGCAATAGCTTAGCATTGCTAGCAAGTGGAAAGAGGTGATCCTGCCCCTCCACTCAGCCCTGGTGAGGCCTCACCTGGAGTGCCRTGTCCAGTTCYRGGCTCCTCAGGACAAGAGAGTCATGGAGCTCCTGGAGTGGGTCCAGTGGKGGCTACAAAGGTAAAGAGGAGTCTGGAGAGCTTCTCTTATGGTGAAAGCCTGGGGGAGCTGGGCWTATTGAGCCTCAAGGAGATATAAGAGTGAGGGGACTGCATATATGTCTATCAGTATCTGATGAGAGGGGTGACAAGAGGATAGAGCCGTGGTGCTGAGCAGCAGGACAAGACACAATGGGCAGAAATGGATGCACAGACAGTTCAACCTGAACATGAGGAGKAACTTCTTTACTGTGCAGGTGACCGTGCCCTGGAACAGATTGTCCAGAGGTGTTGTAGAGTTTGATTCTCCAGAGATACTCAAAAGCTGTCTGCACATGTTCCTGAGTACCCTTGGTCTAGAGAACCCTGCCTGAGCATAGAGATTGGGCTAGATGACCACCAGTGGCCCTGTCCAACCATAACTAATCTGTGTGTTTCAGTGAACACAAAAGGACATGAAAGAGACAACAAAGCTTTTCAACTACGTGAAAAGCAAGAGAAAACCTTAGAAAAACTTAGAATTTTACCCTTTCGGTTTGACTGGGTAACCAAAAGGAAGATGAAAGATGACTTTGTCAGGATGTGCTTGTATCTCATCAGGAGAAAATAAAAGGAAACAAAGAAAGAAGCTGCTCAGTGTAAGCACAATAGTGATTACTTGAAATTAAAAACATAAAATACAAAATAAGCTATTTATCCATCAAAATTAAAGTGGCTAGTCTCTGGAACAAAAAAAAAAATTAAAAGCACGTTCAGATGAAGACTAAATGTTTATTTTCATTGACAGACTCCACTTGTTTAAACTCCTCATGTCTGGATTAAAACTGGATTAACTATATAAAGCTTTGTGATCCATAGTGCATGAWAAATCTAAATCATTGAACTCAGGATTTTTCCTGGCCTTTGACAACTGTGATTCTGTGAATTTTAGCTTTTAGAAAACATTTACTCTAAGTAGGATGGAAGAATTTGAAGAAAGCATCATACACTTTTTGTCCTATTTTCTCTGTTCTCCATCCCMAAATGAACACTGCAAAATAAAGCTAACCTGGATCTAACAAATATGGAGCAAAATATGAAGCTTGCAGATGTGTATGCAATGTGAATAAAGCAGTTGTAGACTGCTATTCACAAATCACCTCTATAAATAACCTAGCATTTTATTACTGTGTCAGTCAAGTGCATGCCCTCATCCTTCATAACCCTAAAAATCACCCATCCTCAGATTTTTGAGTAGTTACCTCRATCGTCTCTCTGCTCCCCAGTATCATCAGTATGTAAAGGACCCAAACCTAGTCCTGGAAAGGAGTTACTGCTTGGTCTGCCTCTGTGGATGGCTAATATGTAATAATGAAGATGCTGAAAGATGATTTAGTGAGCTGATGAATGTGATGGACAGCTACTTAATTGCAGAGGAGAAAGTTAATTCACTAGTGAAGTGTCATTATTTAAGTAATGCTTGTCTGTTCAACAGGCATGTACTTAACAGAGATGTTATTAAAGTTAAATTACAGTAAAGCTGGGAGACATCTCCATTCTAAATAAGACAGGCAAGTCACAATGAGTGATGAGGTACTAATTTTACAAATTTTCAGTTGAGCCATTTATTATAATTASTATATGCTATATCTTTCATTCCTTCGTTTGTCGCTTCATGTGTGGAGCTATCTGATTTGTATTTTTGTTATTCTAAGTACATAACTAATATAGAGGGTTTTGGTTTTTAACTTAGAAAGTGATTTAGTTGAAGAAACAATATGAAAACAGGAAGAGATCTGAAACAACAGATATTAGAATATAATAGGAATTAAATTAACCTCAAGTGTTGGATGAAAATGGGCCTGTGAGAATATCTGCCTTAAATATTCAGTCTCTCATGGCWGCAAAAGAACAGCTTTAAAAAAACATAAAATTCCTACCTCCAAAAAACCAAAATTAGAATACATATTAAAATGCCTCTCTTGCTATTGTTTAAAGCTGGTTGGGTTTTAGGGCAAGCTTTTGTTCAGGAGCAGAGAGAAGTTACTWATTAATATAAAGAGTAGATCATAGTAATAGCAATCTGGGTAAAAAAACTCATATGAAAGCCTAATACCTAATTCAGGCAAAACCTTGAAAGCATGGAGAACAGAAATCTGTGGGAAAGACAATTGCTTTAGGGCAATCATACATGTCAACATTTAATGCAGAGCTCCTACATCTTTCTTCCAGCTAGATGTTCATCTCAAAAGACTCCAGGATTCCTCTAAGAGACTAGCATTTAGAAATTGTTTATTCACACTAATAGCCTTCACGTTTCTTCTAATACTTAGATCCCAAATATGCCCAAACCAGGCYGGTTCAACTGTTTTCTGCTTAATATTAGATTAAAATATATCTCCCTTCCCAACCTGCTTGTTACATGCATGTCAGCCAATTAAGGGGGCTGGGTGAGGGGCTGGGCCTGAGGAAGTACACACGTGCCCAGGTTCTTCTTTCAGGGCAAATGCTGTGTTTGCAACACCAAAAAAGTGTAATAAATGTTGGCCAAATAATTACATGGAGACAAAAAGACAAARTGGAACAAACTCTGATTTAATGATTTTATACAAAACACAGAACATAGCAAACAACACCTAAAATCTTACATTTACTGATAAATCTAATAATACTAATTAACCTTTACTCATACTAATGAATCTTTACTAATACATCGAAAAATGCCTATCTAGTCAACTAAATAGGAAAATAAATGACCCTAGAAACTTAAAAATCAAACTTATTTCCATCTAGTCCTCTTGACAGCTAACTTGTGCTTGCCCTGGAAAAGTCCATGTCTAATTTGATCTTTTCTCCCTGGGAAGAGTCTCTGCTCTCTTGCGTGGGCGATGTCTTCTCCTATGTGCGTTCCTTTCYTTCACTGTTTCAAAAACCCTGGAAGACAGGAAACAAACCAGTCCTTGTTAAGTCAATGCACACCATTGAAGCAAGCTTCAAGATACCCATTTCTACGAATTTCTGTCTTTTTGGGCTGTGACATATTTTTAATTTGATCAGCACCAACAATCTGATCATTCTTATTTCAATTCTTTAATTTTCTCCCTCTTTTCTGGACATCCTYTTTTCAATTTAATCAGCACCATCAAATCAAGCCTTGGTGTTCCTATTGCTGTGTGTATGAATTTTGTCTTGTTGGGGCACAGCAAAGTTTCATTTTGAATGCTGGGGTTTAAATAAGATATTTGGGTTTAAAGTGGGTTGTAACATTGAAAACRGCTGTGAGAGGTGATGATCCTCCAGCTGCCCTCAGCTTCCGCCGTGGTGCCTTTGGAAAGGTCAGCCTGTTTTAGTCCAAAGCCCCAGGCTTTCAGCAGAAAGAGGAAGAGCTTCCGCACCGTTTGCACTGCCCGCAGGCAAAGGGGCCTCCCGCCGAATGGGGTGGCTTGGGCGGTTGGCAGCAGGGACAGTCCGCGTTGCGGGCCCTCTTGCGACTTCTCTTCCCTGTCTCCCCATTCTGCTCTCTGGGAGGGCTTTTGCTCCTCTTTGGTTCGCCCACAGTCTGGAAATCAAAGAATCCTTATCAATTTTTCCTTCCTCTCAGAAAGCTGGAAATCAGCGTCCAGCGCAAAAATCTATCAGCCCAAGCAAATTCCTCCAAGCCCTAAAGAGCTGAGAAAATGCCTGGATTTGGCTGTGGGGTGTGGTGGGTGCAGGCACAGCACTTGGAGGCAAACACACCTCCTTTCTACTGTCCACTGTGGTGGGATGTTTATGTGGCTATCTATAGATCTACATTTCTTATCTATACGTCTCTGCCTAACATCTATTTACCCRTATTTTCTCTCTACGAGTGTCTAAAGGAACGTTTTAAATTCAGTCAAATTAGTGAAGACACACAGTTACCCAGTTTCAACCACCCAAAATAATCTCTCTCTGTGAACCAARTTCCTGTGTGCTAGTAAGGCAAGTTTTAGCAGAGCCACAGCACTGGCAGCTCCTTTCTGGGRAGCATGCTGGGATGCTACAAAAGATCCCTGAAAATATGCAGCATCTCCATTAACTCAGCCAGCATCACTCATGTYAGCAAGCAGTGGGGAAATAAGGACCTGATTGGAATCAGTGAAGGTGCCAGCACTTGAGGACCAAGACTGTGCAGAGTCAAAGCCCATTTGGGTAATGCTGCTGCTTTCTTGGGTCCAAGTTATGGTCCAGAACTCAGTATTTCAGAGCAGCAGTGCAAGGAAGACCTGGGCAGCATCTGCTGCACCTTTCCCAGTGTACAGGACAAAGTGCTCCTGGCAGAGCGGCATCTAGCACAACTCCCCAGCACGTTTTGTTCCTTATCCCAGCCCCTTGACCCTCCTGGCATGTCTTGATTTTCTTCCCACTCACCTGAGCAGGAGTGCTGGCAAGTTTGTATTCCTTTTTCCAGGAGTAGTAGTACTCCACGCACTGTGCCACGGTCTTACTCTGAACCTGGTGTGGGACAAAAACCAAGGAATCTATGCAGGGTAATCTATGTAAGCCACCCTGTAGGGTGCATTGGAGGAAAACTAGAGCATGGCGTAAATCGGGCAATAAAATAAAAATGGAATTAATKGAGTAGGGAATAAAAGGAAATAAAGAGGGAGTAAAATAGGCATTATGGAATGCGGTAAGATGTATTATGCCACATAGTAACACATTTAATGCACAATCAACAACAAATCCATCTAGCACAGCTTTTCTTGCCTCCATCCATTCCAGTTATCCCATGGTAACATGTTGTGGAAGTGTCAGCAGATGTACGAGACAGAGAATAACCCTTGCTCTTCCAAAACAGCTTGGGRAAAAGAATGGGGAGGGAAGAATCGCCACTTTTCTGCTGGAAGTCTGTGTCCCATTTCATGGTTTTTTAAAATGTTTTTGGTATTTGAGAAGAGAGACACTTAATTCTGGTAATTGGTACCAGAAAYATTCTAAGTGTGGACTAGGGTAAAGAATGTCCAGTGGCTTTACCTCCTTCTGGATGAGATGGAAATCCTTGCCATAGGTGTGAAAAGCCTTTTGGAAGGACTCCTTCTCCTCAGGGGTCCATATATCAGAGCCTGGCAATAAAGAGCAGCAGGTCATTGATCCCTCTATCCCCTTCAAAAAGATCCCTCTGGTACAACAGATCACTGTCTGCCAAAATGAAATCAGTGCCATTCGTCATTCACCCGTCTACATCTCTGCTCCCTCAGAAAGCAATGAAGAGAAGACCAGGCATTCCCCTGGGGAAGAAAGCATGGAAAACAAGCAAAACTGAAGGATTAGATGTTGCTGTTTCTCCACCCYCAGAGAGGATGAGACCCTGTTCTCATGTGATTTGTTTGCCTGTAAATGCCTGACATGGCAATTAAGGTCAAGGCAGTGTCYGAAGGATCAAGCTCTGCGTTGATTACCTGTATAATGATAATCAGCCAAGGGGTGACCTTGAGGTGTTGGAGCTCCCCCTGAGAGCAACATCTCCAGAGCCTCCTGCAAGATCAAAGGGAAAAAGGCTTTAGCTTCCCCACCACCCAGGAAGGAGCCAGAAAAAGTAAATGTTGCCTTTCAGCTACTTTGCCTCTTCAGGGATTCAGTCCCCTGGCTCTCGTATGGGTCAAACTTTGTGATTTGCTCCAAATCCCTTGTTTTTGCTCTCCAACCCTTAGATTCCGCTCCCCAAGGGCAGGATTTTGCTCTCCAACTCAATGATTTTGCTCATCCCRCACCCAGAATTCCTCAGCTTGCTGAGGCTTCTGGGAATTTCCCCTCAATCCACCCCAAAACATCTTAGAGAACACAGATCTCCAGGACATTTACAGGGAAACAGCTGTAGGACACTCTGCTGGTGCCTCCAAGAGATGCTTTTGCCCAGTTTGAGCCATTTTGGGCTCATCCATGCCACAGCTGCTGGGCTGGAGAGTCTCCTGGAGGAGAGAGCAGGCAGCGAGCGCTCCGCTTCTCGTTAGCTCCCTTCTCCAAAAGCTGCMAGGAAAGGCTGTCCCAGTGCCCAGGCCTCGTTCATTCCCCATCCGCTCTTCTCCGCACCCAGACAGCCGTTCCTTACCGGAACACTGCCGTGTGCCTGGTGCAGGCAGTGCAGGGCGAGCTCCAGGTTGGCTGCTGCTCCTCGGGAGCTGGCCATGTCCAGCAGTTCTCTTACTACAAACACAACAAAAGCCCACCCCAAGTCAGGCTCCCAGATCCAAGATAGGGGAAAAGTTGGGCAACCAGGGGGAAGGAAATCACAAGAGCTAATGACGATGGGTCAGGGAGCATGAGAAGGACAGCAAAGAAAGGAGCAGCTGCAACAAGGGCCCACTCAGGGCTGGCTGTTCCTTCAAAGTAGCTTTGGGAATCAGAAGTGGGGGCCAGTCTCCCCTCTTTCAGTGACAAATGTCCCTGAGCAATTTGGWGAGCAAGAAAGTTGTTCTTTTTCCTGCTCATCTACAAGAAATGAACATTCTCCCTCTATCAGTCCCACCTGGGATGATGGGTGAGACAAGGAGAGAAGCAGAGCATGCAAGAAACTGCCTTTTACCAAGAAATCAGGTCTGTCCAAACCCRCGTGTCTCAGGGGAAGAAAAGTTTGACAGATACCTCTGTCAGGTCTTTCCATGTCAGAGTCATCATCTCCCCAGGGCTTCCAGACCAGGGATGCAGGCTCTTCATCCTCACTTGGGGGTCTGCTCTGCAGCTCAGGCAGCTCGGCCTGAAAGTCACTGCCAACATTGATGTGTCTAAAGGAAGAAGGAAGTGGAGGTGAGAAAGGCAAGTGATCAAGAGACATATCCCATGGGCCCATGGGCTTTAACCAGTTCCACCCCAACTCTGAAATGGCCGTGCCCTTCTTGCCATTCCTCAAATTTGCCATTCTTTAATCCCTATGCCAAAACTCACGGCTGAACGTGGGCTCTTGATTTCCTTTTCATTGTCCCTCTCCTTTCCACCTGAAAGAGTTCAAAGCAATGTTCCGGATAAAAATCATTCTTCCTACATGGGCCGGCGGCCTTGCTTCTCATCCTCCTCATTGCAAACCACTAACTTTCTCTCCCGACTCCCCTCACTTTGGTGCAATCGCTGTGTTTTTCACCTGGAACTTCCAAAGCAAGACCCTCCCGCCATCTGCAGCTTCCTTAAGAGGAGAAGCAGAAGGGCAGGCACTGCTGACCAGAAACAAGGCCCAAGAGAATGGCATGGCTGTTGTGCCAGGGCATGTTCAGGCATATCAGAGAAAGGTTCTTCACCCAGAGGGTGGTTGGGCACTGAAACAGGCTTCCCAGGGAAGGGGTCACAGCAACAGCCTGACAGAGCTCAAGAARCATTTGGATATTGCTCCTGGCTACCGAGCGTGATTCTTGAGGCTGTCCTGTGTGGGGCCAGGAGTCAGACACTTTGTGGGTGCCTCCTAACTCAGAATAATCCTGTCATACTCTGATTTTGTTCTTGATAGGGACCTTTCAAGGTCAGATTTCACAGCTCCCTCTGACCATGGGGCAGAACCAACCCCATAGGGATTGAAAACCTGACAAAGTGATACCAATATCTCTAGAGAAAAGAGATTCAATGCAGGTGAAAAATAAAGGAGYGTACAAAGACATTAAAATAGAATGTGTCTATAAGTTGCAAAAGTATGTAAGTGTACAAGAATTGCTGAAACCAGACCAATTTTTGTAGTTGAAAGCCAGTATTGGAGGACAAATCCAGCAAAGTGCTTACGTCCCCTGAACAACAGGGATCACAGAGGAGAAGTCCCGTCATTCTGGTTTTTAAAGCTTTGGTGGATGTGTGAGCAGAGCCAGGGCCTAACAGGATTTGTCAACACTCAKCTCCTGAGCTCCTCAGTAATGACAGGATTGTTTTTAGGCCCACTACAGTGTAGTTTGAGGACTTAAATGGCTACTAAGAACTTTGAATCAGGTCATAGGTGGACAAGAATCTGAAACTGCACCRTGACAACTCTGTGTATTTCTGCTGGAGGCTTCATTACTCCCACAGAAGGTGGACCGTGCTTTCACCTGTAAGCTCTTTTGGGGAGGTTACCAGACCAYGTCTGTTGTGGTTGGTGGGGCAGCCAACTGGAGCCTCCTGCAGTTATTACTGGTTTGAGAGCAAATGGGGATTTTCTTACCTTTGGCAGTCCCAGAGTACTCAGGGATGATGGAAGAGGAGATGAGGATGTCAATGCTGAGTCCAGGAGATGGCTGGTCAGGGGTAGCCCAGGAGCAGATGCAGCAGCTGCTACTCCACCGGTGGTCCACCAGTATTCCACCAACGGCTGCAGGAGCAGGAGCACTGACAGTTGCTACGGGCACAGCTCAACATTCCATRCAGAGCCCCAAGGGACCCAGGGTCTGTGAACAGGAGCTGTGGCCACCTTTACCTTTTTCACTTCTTCCRGGGCGAGTTTGCTCTGAGGACCCTCCCACTGGGGCATTTCTCATCAGTCCTCTGGGAGAAGCAAAGCAGTGAAGGGTCTTCTCTGTGCTTCTCTGTAAGGTGCCTCCAGCTGAACATGTATAGCATCCCTGCTTCATCAAAGGGCCCATTCCATGGTGCCTGAATGGCAGAACCAGGACTCCTGCTGCTGCCTCATCTCCAGCTCCGAGAGAAGCGAGAGGTTGCAAGTTGTTCAGTGCAGAACCAGCTCCAAAGCTTTCTCTGGAAGCTCCCTTTCCAAATTGTCTGGTGCCTAGTAATGTCACTGGATGATTTCACTCCTTCGAGCCACTGAGCTGCTTCCTCAACTCAACACTCATTCCTTGAAACTTGAAGGAAAGGGAGGTTTTTYGGGGGAATGGATAGGGACACACACATGGACACCACACCAGTAACTCCTTCGCAAATATTTAATGCAGAATTCCTACATCTTTCTTCCTGCTTCCTTGAAGAAGCTAGAAGTTAATCTCAAAAGTCTCCAGGATTCTTTTAAGAGGCTAATGCTGCCAGAATTACTTATTATCATTACTAGCCTTCACATTTGTTTTAACACTTAGGCCCCAAATATGCCAAACCCCAGCCAGTTTTACTGCTTTCCTGCCTAATATCAGATGAAAATAAATCTATTTTGCTTCCTAGCCTGCTTGTTACACAGACCACCAGGCCAAAGGGGTGCCCTTTTTTAAAAAGGCCCACTGCAGAGAAGATACTTTGTAGGCTCCGCACATTCCACCCTTGACTTGCAGAAATCAATTGCTGAAAAAACAGTAGCCTTTCATGCAGTGCAAAGCCCAGAACTCAAGAAAGAGTTGTCGAGAAGCACCGGAAGAACCTCCAAGGCATAAAACCTCCAAGGCTTTTTCCTCTTCTATCCTCTTCCAGACAAGGGAAATACAGATGTGAAACTCCGACACTTTCTGCCGCATAATAAACTTGGGAAATTATTTATTGCCAGTCAAACCAGAGTAGGACAAGGAGAAGTAAACCAAATCTGAATCTCTCCTCTCTTGATTTATTTGCACCTTTTTTGCCCCCCCTTCCTAAACATGTTRTCCCAGAAGTGTTCCCACCTTTGGTGATGGCCTGGGCCTTGGCCTGCAGTGGGTTTGTCTCCCAGTTGGCTGCCACTGGCTCCATCAAAAGTGAGGAGGCTTCTGGCAGCTTCTTGCTGAAGTCACCTCTGTTCCCCACATGAAGTGTGGTCAGAGGAACCACCAGCTCTTTCCTTTGCCCTGGGGAAGCCATGAGCCAAATCCCTGAGAGCAAGACTGAGAGCAAGAGCCACCATAGAAAACTGTCTGCGGGTTTCTTTTTTCAGCAAATTCTGAACAAATAAAAATAATACATTTTTACATTGTCCTGCAAGTTGCTGAATTGCTGAATAAAATCCAAAGTATTTTCCTCAGTGTTGTAGCTGTTGGTGGACTTCCCATGTCACTTCTCCTTACACAATTTACAAGTTACATGTTGTTATTGTTATTCCAATAAATAATTGCAATAGTAAGTTACATATTTTATTATTTCAATTCATTAGYCGTATGGACCACGGCACCCTCATCCAGCCCATTATTGCAGTAGTTACAGCCATGTCTTTGTTGTGTTATTTAAGTATAATTTGGGGCATCTGAGTATAATTTGGGGGATTTAATGGAGTCATAATGTTAAGCTGTGGGGTATATGGAACTTGCAGTCTGCTGATATATTAAAATACCTGAGGAAGTTAATTGCCACCCTCTTTGTTGCTGGCATGTGAGGGTGCAGCTGACACCAGCAAGGAGACAGAGATCACCAGGGAAGCCATGGTTCCATCCTCAAAAGGCAYTCAGGGTTTGGGGCAGGGGGATAGTTTTCGTATCCTGTTGTCTCCAGTGACAGTTCCCACGTTTTAGTATTTCTGGTGTCATGCACCATAACACAAAAAGGGGACAAGGAGGGTCATTGAGCATGAGCCATCCAGGGACTTCAAAGTCCTTTGCAAATTATTTTTAAGTCCTTAGAAACTGCTTCTTCATTACATAAAATAAAAGTTATAGTATAAGCAACTACACCAAATTTCTCTGAGCACAATGTGATTTAGAGAGAGACCAGAGCAAGAATACTTAGTGTCCAATTCCTTGTCTTTGTTTAAACAAAAATGAGTTTGCTTTTAGCTAGAACTGTTTTTTTGCTCCTATTTAACAGCTAAAAGCTACAAAATCCACAAACAGTAACATTATATGGAAGAAAAAGACATGGACATTAGTTATACCTATCACATTTTTAATTAGCCATTTTGGATAGCTGAGTGGGAACACAGAATAAGGAGGGATTGRTCTACTGGAAGCAGAAATTAGATTTCCATATATTCTTACTACTTTATATTCTTCATATACATGATAAAGTTGGGAAGGATTATAGAATATAGGGCTTTTTTCAGCAATGAGCATATGAATTAAAACACTCTAGGTCACATACACTGTTGTTATTTAAAACAGTAAAGGATGGTAGATGACTTCAAAAGTGTATAGATAATAAGCTCAGATGTTTTAGCATGAATGTTTCAAAGGAGGAACTATTTCAATGATACATGGAATGGCAATTACATACTCTTTTGTAAATGCRAAAATATTATTACCGGTGAAAACTCCTGGTGAATTTCTCAACTTTAAATGTAGAGTAGGACTTTGGTATCTTTGTCTTGATTCTCTGTTAATCCACTGAGTCTCGAGTAACGCTATAAAAATAATTAAACAATTCCTAAATGCTAAATTGTAAGTTAGCACACAAAATATAACAACTGAAACAATGCTGTGATAGACAAACCAGGACAGTGCTGTCACAAAATTCCTGGAGGAAATGCTTCTTCAGAAACACTGACAGAACAGAATTTACTGACCTCAATCCTGTAATATAGCCTGGTCCAAAGCATCCAGTTTATTTGCTCACCAATTCTTGCAAGCATAAAACAGCCTCTGGAATTTCAAAGCACAAGTGGCAGTCTATGGCACATTGGGCAATATGAAATTAACCAACGTTAAGTACTGTGCATAGACACATACACACATTTGCATATTCAGGTAGAAAGAGAGGAGAAAGATGTTTTCATTCAGGCTCAAATTAAACATTGCCCAAGTCTTGTAACAGGAGTATTTATTCATGGCATACAACCTTGTAAAACACTATATTTTAAACAGATATATTTAAAAATAACTATCTGTGAATTTTAAAAAGCAGTCACTTATAAAAAATCCACTAAAAAGCAACCTGATAATCCTATTTACCTTGTGACATGTCATACAGAAATCTGAAACAGGTAAAAGCAATAGAAATTATTTTGCTGTGTAAAAAGCAGTAGAAATTGTTTTGCTATGTTTTGCTGTTTTAAAAGGACAAAATTCAGGGTCTCTAAATGTATGGACTATGGATTGCAAATATGAACCAATAGCAAAAAATTAGAATGAACTGATGCAGACCACAACTGTTATATGAAATTAACCAAGTAGCACAAGTTTAGTACTGTTTCATGGGACATGATAATATTTATACAAATTGTCAGTATTGTTGTCCCATATGCCAATGTGAAATGCAAAATTACACAGGCCCTACTTTATAACAAACTAATTAGAGAAGGGAGCGCTCATGTGGGGCTGTAAAACTGAAGTGGAAATGAATTTTGCAGCAGCATTCTGAGACGAGATGAGAAACAAAAAATGCATTAGTCAAAGGAAGGTTGTTAGAGTAARTGAGATATGAAATGAGGAAAGCCTTGCTGAGGGTTTTCAAGTGTTGGGGTAAGAAAGGGGGTCACTATGACTGTGTATTGCTAACATTTCTACTTCACTATAAGTTTCATTGCAAATGCTTGACAGATTCATTAAAAAGCTTATCTTTTGAATGGGACATCTAGGCAAAACTGCATGGTTTTTTAACATTTCCCAGATAGTCACTAGGTGGATAGAGTACTGACTCTTCTGTCAGATTTTTCACATAAATATTCAACTGAATTAATTAAATACCAAATGTATTATTTTACTGTCTGCATTTTCTCAGATTTTCTGCAATGCTCTAATAGACRTCCTTTCACAATAATAGGAAGCATATTATTTGATTGCTAAATATTACTCAAATGTTAAGTGCATCTCACAGCTTGGGCCTGGGATGAGCATGAAGCAGAAAGTATACAGCTTCTTTAATCTGTTATTATGAATATTGCAAATCAAAGAAGAAATGTTTTACAATTCAATTACCTTTTGAATARAAATTACACAAAATTAGTGTTCTGGAGTCAAAATTTTGTCCTTTGTGTTCTGCATCACTTTTGGGTTGTTTTTATTCGTATTTTCACTGATTGTAAATAYGGATTTTCTTCTGAGTTATACTGCATGAAAAAATAAGCAATTTTGAGTTATATTAAAAAATATCAACTCCTTGAGTCTAAGAATATACTCCTCCATACYTTTTCTAAGAGATGTTTAATAGGCTGTTACCATGTTTTAAACAAAGTTTCTTTATACCAATTGGATCATATAATTTCTGGTGAGGTTTTTTTGAGTTTAAGAAAAGTGGCATCTCATTATAAAACCAGACACACCTACCAAAGGCTAACATTAAAAAATGGAAAACGGTTTAGGGTTTTCAAGGCAAATGTGAGAACAAAAATAATGGTTTATCATACCATCTTTTCCTGGCCACTTACGACTATATAGACTRTGCTGCTCCTCTCTACATACTGATAATCTAGGACATTAATAATACATTAGTAGATTAAAAAAAAAATCTTAATTTCTGCCAAAAATGACATGACATTTATCAAACGATATTTTTTACCAGTTTGTAATACCTGGCTCTGGTTATGAGCTGCACTCGAGCATTTCCAGTGGTTTGAGAAGTTTACAGTTATTTCAGATTTCTATTATAGATTCATAAATCCTTAATCCATAAATTATTTACTATAGGAGAGATGGAATTTTCTAAAGGGAAAACTTGCTTTGCATTGATTCACAGTATTTTAGTAGTACACACATACTTCTAAATGTTTATAATTCGATAAGAACACAAGCTGGAGCAGAACACTCTGCATGCACTACAGCTATACTGCACAGAAATAATGGTGATATGACATCTGAAATGGTTTGGCAACCCAGTGTTTGATAGATCTCCACTCTATATGCTCTATACTCTTATCCATCATTCTTCATCCACATAAATGCTAACAGTAGTATCTGTTTCAACAGAATCAAGAATGTCTTTGTCAAAATAGTCATTTTGTTTGTGACCTGTCTTTTTCATCAAGGACCTGCATGTTTTCTCCCAAACACTTCCGATCTCTGTTCACTAAAATGACGATTTGACATTTACAACTGCTAGGTTATTCTGAGCTTTGAATTTTCAAGTATGGCATAGAGCTTGCTGCAAATTTGTACTCCAGCATTTCACAAAGAATAGTGATTCTACAGAAACATTCTTACCAACAGCAGTTCAGAATTGGTGCCACAGCCTTTAATGTCAATTAGTTTTGTGAAGTTCTAGATTTCTTTACCTGTTTGTTTCAGCTCATGGTAAAGTTTATTTGCATATAAAAATATATTGTGGTGTCATTTTTAATTATCATGCATAGAAAAGGCTGCATGGTCGATAAATGGTGTCTTGGGATGATTTTATGATGATACTCTATTCCTGGCCACCTGCTTAATGCCCAGAGATGGGTCCAGTAGCTTTAAGGGGAGTCTGGGGAAGGGGCGGCAGCCGCGGGGAGCGCTGGAGGTGGCTTTGTTGGAGCTCTCGCCCCTATGTGCTCCGCTGGCTGTGTAGATCAGAAGCTACATTGTTGCTTTAGCTAGCTTGGTTTTGGTTAGTTTGGGCAATAAGGCTTTTCCTGTACTGTAGCAGCAATTCTTTCTGTTTGTGTTGGTTTAGTCCAGGAATCAGACCGGTCGGCACGGTCTGGCGGGGAAGCTGCGGGGACAGCCCATCTCGGCCCAGACCTCCAGAGAAGCTGAACCAGTGAAYGAAAGGACTCTAAATCCACCAGCTTCGTCTGCAGCGAGGAGGAGAACAACATCAGAGGTCCATGAGGTTCCCATCTCGGGGTTTTCCTCCCAAGCTCCTCTGTGGACTCTCCTCCCCTCCCTGAGCCAAAGCCATCCACTGTTTGTTCCCTCTAGCCCCGTGCTGGGTAGGTTTTCCCATCCTCTGGCATTTTGGATTTCTTTGTCCTGCTGTGGGTGAGTGTGTGTGGGAGGATAAGGTTCTGAAGGTTCATTATCTAAAATTTATTTTTTCCCATGCCCTGCGGGCATTTTGCTTGTTTAATAAACAGGTTTTTTTTACTGTCATCCAGAAAATTAATTTAATTTCCATGGGAGGGGATTGCTGAAACCCGTTTCTTTAGAGGAAATTTTATTCCAGTGTTTTCTCCGAAAATTGTATCTAAACTGGGATAGTTGAGTTGACATTACTGGGCATCCTTAGCTAATTCTGCAATTTCGTTTAAACAGCTATTTTCACAACTCTATATGAAGTATTTATTTATTTATTTATTTATTTATTTATTTATTTATTTATTTATTTATTTATTTATTTTAAATGGGAGACAAAGGAATGTGACCCTAATAATAAAATTCTTCCTCATGAATTGCAGGATTTTTTAGCATGTAACATCCTGAGAAAACCTTATCTGCATGCTGAAATCTGTCATTTTTATGACCATAATTTCCCTYTTCTGAAAGTAGCCTCTGAAAATAATGAGTGGGTGGGGGTTTTTTTAGTTCTGTCAAAATGCACTTTCTTTTAAGGATCTGATTAATAACCTGTTATGAATGCCAAAGGGCAAATTGAGAWGAACAAGTTATTTATTAAAAAATAAGTAAGTTTTTAAATTGGAATCTTTGTGCAATAAATCTCTCTCATTTCAAACTATGCTGACTCTGCTGCTGCATGCATGAAGAGCTATCAGAAACTTCCAGAGCTATTTTCTGTGTTTATTCCCACTGCTTGCTCAGTGCCTGTGCACCTTTAGCATATGCAAGTAAGAAACAATGGATTTTTCAGAAGTGTTACATGAATGTGTTTTCCTAAACCCTACAGAAAACTTCCATGAGAGCATCAGCTACTGAAAAGGAGAGCACAATATCCATATTAAACATATGCCATCATCTCCAAGATTTGTGGAGATTTTTCAAGGCTGTAGTTCTTATGGCTTATTTTATAAATTAGAGTTGCCATGCAATAGAATGGGTACCTTCTTTAGGTATGTGCCTATTTAGGATGGACACCTAAATGTATACCTTCCTTAGGTCATGTGCCTATTACATATGATTCAATACTGTTTCTGGTTTTGTCATTGCCCTAAAAAAAATCGAAAGAATAAAATTTGAGCAGAAAAGAACGAGGAAAATACTGCTGTTAAAAAAGGGAGTGCTACCCATACTGGAATATTTGGTTAGCTAATTTATTGTCATCTCTGCTGCTTTCACTTGCTATAATTACTTGGAATCACTCCTTTCACTAAACCAAAATCTACTAAATTTTCCTTCAACACTGTATCTTTCCTATTTAATGTTTAAACAGTTTATTTATGTATTCTTTTGTCAGCTTGACTTCATGCCTGCTATTACAGCCTTCAGAATAACTACACCCTACTGTATCTTTCCAGCAGTGTGATAATCTGAAAGAKAAATTTCATTAGTTGATCCTTAGATTTAATAATGTAATTTTTTTATATCCAAGACTTAGCTTCAAACTATCTGTGACTGTCTTAAATTTCCCTGTTTGTCTAAAGCGTTGCAGCGTGCATGCAGTTGTGCATTGCCATATTGCCTTGGAATACAGGTTTGAGTCAGTTCGGACATAGGGGCAYTTTTCCAACACTGCTGCTCACTTAGCAAGAGTAATTAATGGAGGTTTCTGGATGGTGAGAAGCCTGATACTCTGCTGCTTTGTGTGCAGCCATTCAATTGTTCACTGTCTTTCCCTCTCAGATCCTTGTGGACTGCACTGTTTGGAAGAGTTGGCCTTCTGTGTATCACACCAGAGTTCCCCTACATTACTGGCCAGAAAGAAGCATATTATTAAATCACTGACCCTGCCAGGACACCATTCAGAACTGCAAACACAGTATTCTACTTTTGGTTTTGGCGGGGTAGTGACTGCAGCAGCAGAGGCAAGAATTCTTGTCTGATGACAGCTGTATGTGTTGTGACACAGCTGTATTGAGACCCTCTGTGCCAGACATGAGGCTTCCTATCCACTAATGGCCACATTCAGGAGAACCAACAACTGCAGAGACTGAATGATCCCAGGCTATCTGAAGCCAAAAATTTGCAATTGTTGTGTTTTGTGTGAAGAAAGTACTTGCACCTGTGTACCAGAATTGGGAAAATTARGTTGTAAAGAATGTACTCTGAGCTATTTTATGCAAAATCCCATATTTGTTCTGCAAAGCTGTGTTATTGAATTGAAACCAAAACACCATAATTCTCCACACCTTTTGCTCTCTATCTTTTATCCTTTTATTTGTTCAGAAGTCTTGACATTTGAAGACTAGAGTTTTTAATTATTTTTCAGATGTAATTATTAAGAATTRCAACTTATTATTCACTCAATGAAGAGAACGCAAGTGTCTAAAACCAATGCAAAACTTGGAATAACCAAAATGTAGACAACTGTTTATGTTTATCTACATAAGCACAATTTTAAAATGGAAAGGATGAGAGAGACACTGCAAAGTTAYTTGCCACAATCATTTGGGTGGAAGGGATCATAGCACAAGCCATGCCACTGTCTAGTCATTTCCCACTGATGTCTATGTGTGTACTTCTTGTTGAGCAGTGCAGATCAGAGGAGAATTTGGGGGAGATGTAAGAAAAGGGCCACAGAGGACAAGCATCTGCAGTATAATACAACAAGAGAAAACATAGTATAGGAGAGACTGAGATATGCTCACTGGCTGAAACAGCTCTTTCATCACTTTCCTTAGCTTCTGTTCTTCCTCCCACTTATAAGTTGGTATAGGGAACATATGCAAGCAGGACAGACTGCTAGTGCTGCTTGGCTTCACTTCAAAGCTGCTTGGAATGCTGTCCCCACTCCCAAACAGCATGTGTTTGCCTTGTCACATCTTCCCTCATGACKGTAGCTTACTATTCACTGCTCCCACACACTGGCATCCATGATAGATTAGTCATCCTCTTAAAGGTAATGTTTGTGGCTGTGTGTGGCTTCATCCACACCTCTCATGACTCTTTAGAACTGAGGTGAAAATTGCTGCTGCTCTATCCCCAGTGAGATGAATACATGGGTCTTCTTCAAGCAGGAGTAACTTTTGTTACATGGCTATGTCCTGCTGTCTCGGCTACTGCCAATGAATGATTGCTATGCTCTGCAAGAGCACTTACCCTTACCTTTGCTCCCTGTGAGATGGGCAACAAGCAGACAAGTTCCGTCTGGGAGAAGAATGAAGACACCTTGTTAGTGATAGTTATGACATGCCTGCACATTCCTAAAATACTGGACAGGCAATCCCCGTCATAGGAGAAGGGCTCTGCTCCTTAGATGAAGATATGCAACTGGTCCACAGGGGAAACAAATAGAGGGAAGGATGGTTTGCTCCTGATTTACTTTTTGTAGTGTCCCAGAACAGATGGAGCATAGYAGAACTAAGGGGAATAAGAAGAGCAGCAGTATCTAAGGGGTCCACTGGGGACAGCTTTTACTTTTCATATAACCTTTGCTTCAAGTAACATGACATAGAGCAATACTATTCTAAGCCAGCTGAAGCCAAGAATGGCATGACTTTGTTAATATATAGAAGGGCCTTACAACACCTGCACATCAGTGAAATCAGTTACTTTAAGAAGCAAATATGAGAAGTTCTCATTCTCACGGATTCTCTGCTGTAAACTAAAGTCCAGTTCTGATCCTCCTGAGGGGCATGAGGAACATTGAATATTCTTATCCTATTGCAGGTCTGGGGTGTGTACAGGGCAGCAACAGCCACAGCAAGAGAATGGGGTAGCGCCCAGGCATGCAGGCCATGGGATGACTGGCAGTACTAGGCTGTGTACCCCTTACTTGCTCCCCTCTGCATATTAGCTATTGCCCTGGAAATCCTTCTTCTCTTCCCAAAAAGGTAAGCTCTTTACAGAAGAATTCCAAACTTCCTGCTACAGTTCGGGAACACAGTGAGAAAACCTGAGTGTAGGGCTTCAGAAAGTAGTCAGGGTTCTTATAAGAAGGGCAAGGTGCTCACCAGCCTGTGAGCATTCAGTGTTGCTCTTGTTGAGTGACTCYAGGGACTTGGCTTGGTCACACACTGCCTCTTGCAAGCTGGCTAAGCCGGTTCTACTTGGATAAGAGTGCTGGTGTAACTTCTGACAGTGGAGCTGGCAAAGCTGCCCCACTCCCAGAAAAACACTAATGCAACAACTTCAGACAATGAAAACAAGCTTATATTAGCTTAACATTCTGTATGCTGGAAACAGAGCATTCAATTCAGTCATCTGCATTGGAATTACTATCTTGTGGAATCAGGACTTTATTGATTGTAAGAAAGGGAGGTGAAATGGGAGTCTGTATCTATAGTTCTGCATGCTGCTGTGATTTCTGACCTTTCTCCTATTTTTACCATGTATTTTTCTTTTAAATTGATGTAAAACATTTGGGGAAAATGGCAGCTCATTATCTTTAAGTATTTAATTGAAATGCCTGTTTAGCATTCCTCCCCTAAAGTTAAAATATTTTCAACGTTTTTTGGAAGTAAATGTCTTTGCTGTAAAAGCTAGAAAAATGTTCTTGCTATTTCAGATTGTTCCAGGGGTTACTATTGAATAACTCATCATGTAAAGTTTTACCTAACAGACTAGGGATCTTCTGCCTAAATTTTTGCAAGACTCTACAACTGGTATCTGCACAGGATCTAATATGAAGCTGTAACTTGCACTTGTACTACCCCAAAGTTTTGCTCCTCACTTCTACTACRTGAGTTTCTAGCAGGTACCCAGTCTTGCATGCCAATAGTTCTGCCCAACTTTTGCAGCAGAGTCTTAGTTATGTGCTCATGTGGCACATGGTCATTTGTCATCCCCACTTTCTTCTGACCATCGTGCTTACATTTGATGCTGAAAAGACCACTTCTCTTTATGAGAGGAAACACTCTTTATAGACTTRAAGGTTAAAGAGTTAAAGTGATTTGTTACAGCTGAGTTTTATTATTTGAAGGTCCAYTCTCTGTAAAACTGTGATCTATTTCATTGACACAGACTACTGTTCAAGACAGATCACTTGGTTGTCCACTCAGCACTTGAACATTTTACACTGAAGAAAACCCTGATGGATTTTCTTGTCAGCTGATCWGAGCACTGCTCAGTACCAGCTGAGGTTGGCACCAGCATTGTAAAATCCATGAGTCATAGRAAATTGAGAGAACCAGGATTTGAAAGAATAGCATCAAGTCAATTCCTTACACAGCATTCCTTAAAACACAGCATCCAAGTACAGCACTCACAGAAGCAGTTTGAACACCTCTTTCTGAAGAAACAGTCAATTCAGATTAAGATACTTTCCTTTTCTAAGAAAGTATATGATTTAGAATTATTGAAAAGCATTGCGTTAAACCAATTCCAGAAGGCTGGGGAATTTTCAGTAGAGAAAGAAATTTTATTCTAAATAATGTCACTCATTCTCTACCAGAAGTTACTTTTCAATAAACTTACTAGCATTTTATAAATCAACTTGAAGTATTTATGAGCTATACCTCGTAACAGAATTAGAAACAGTTGACAGTGAGTAGGTAATTCTAATAAAAAAAAAAAAAWTCAGTTCTGCCATTTGGAAAGCACATTGTAGAGAGGGGTTTTTTTGAGGGTGGGCATCCCTGGCTAATCATGTCTCTTTTCTAACTCTCAAACTCTGCAAACTGTGTAAAGTTGATTTGAAAACAAGAAAGCACCATTCTGCACCTTGAACCTTTTGTTCTCAATCTTTCTACTTGTGGAAGATGATGAAAATGACAATGACAACCCTCAGTGTCGAAAGTTTATAGTTTATATTGCCCATGTGGTGTAGTACAAACTACTCAATTAGCTGGATAGAATAACTGATTTTTATTTTCTATAAACTTTCAGTCAGTTGGTAAATCCCAAAGTTAACACCCGCAGTAGAATGATAGCATTTATAGTAGAATTTGGTAGTATTTACATTCTAMCAAAGTTCTTTCTTTTAATCATAGAATCATAGAAATGATACATCATAGAATCATAGTCGCACCATGGGCCTGAGAGCATTGTCCAAACACTTCTTGATTTCTGTGAGGCTGATGCTATGACTGCTTCCTTGGGGAGCCTCTTCCAGAGCCCAACCACCATCTGCTCCTATACCCAACCTAAACCTTCCCCAACTCAGCTTCATGCCATTTCCTCACTTCTGGTCACTGGTTACAATAATGAAGAGATCAGGACCTGCCCTTCTACTTCCCCTCRCAAGGATGTTGAAGACTGCAATGTGATCTCCCCTCGGTGTCCTCCAGGCTGAACAGACCAAGTGACCGCAGCCACTCCTCACATGGCTTCCCCTCCAGACCCTGCACCACCTTTGCTGCCCTCCTTYGGACACTCTCCAGTATCTTTATCTCTTTCTTATATTGTGGCACCCAAAACTGTCCCCAGCACTCGAGGTGAGGCCACCACAGCCCAGAGCAAAGCAGGGCAATCCCCTCCCTTGCCTGGCTGGTGATGCTGTGCCTGATGCCCACAGGACACGGGTGRCCCTCCTGGCTGCCAGGGCACTGCTGATCCATGTCCAACTTGCCATGGACCAGAACCCTCAGGTCCCTTTCCTGTGGCACTGCTCTCCAGCCTCTCATTCCCCAGTCTGTCCATACCTTCATGGTTATCCCTTCCTAGGTGCATAACCCAGCACTTCCCCTTACTGCTGAACTTCATACAGCTGCTGATTCTCTAGTCCTTCAATTTGTTGAGATCTTTCTGCTGGGCCTCTCTGCCCTCAAAGGAGTCAACAGCTCTTCCAAATTTAATGTCAGAAAACCTATTTAGTGTTCCTTCAGATCCTGTGCCCAGATTGTTAATGAAGATGCTGAAGAGGATGGAGCACTGTGGACCCCACTAGTGACTGGATGYGCTAGCCTGAAATTTTTGTAAAATACTTACTATTCTTCCTAAAAAAAMACATCCTGTTGCAGTTTCATTATTGCCTTGAAAGGCATAGAAGATGATAGATTATTCCTCTGTAACTGTGCACAAATTATTATCATAGGAATGTCACAGTGCCTGTTATTTGAAGCACCAGCAACCATATAGGAAAATATATTCAGCCAAACCTTCACTCATTCATGCATGCATGCATTCATGTTCAGCTCAAAGAGAAGCAAATACAGTTAACAGCGCACACAGCATTTGGACTATCAGCATAAATCATTGAGCCATGATATATTGAGCCATGGGTGAATATTGGCAAAGTGACTTAATTTGCTGTCACTGTAACTGAGTGATATACAATGTATGATTGTAATACTGTAATGTACTTTTGTTGATTGTGCAACAGCTGCCTTTTAATTTTTTAAAGTATTTTCCAATACATAGCAACCAAAAAGTTGAAAGTGTTTTGCTTAGAAGATATGCTTTTATGATTTGTCCCACTTCCATACGATTTTATGTCTGACAATCGTTCACAAAAACTGAGAAACACCTGCATAAGTCASAGCAGACCTTGAAGCCAGTATTGCTATCTCTACTGATCCATGCAAAATCAATTCTCTTGTACCTGTAGGATTCTTCCTGACCTGTTGACAGAACAGCCCCATTGTAATGACTACCAGTGTAGAGACCAGAGTAATGAGACATGTACACCTATTCAAAATCATAGAAGTGCTACCACTACAATGCCTCACAGTTCCTCTAATTACTACATGGGGGAAAAAGGACACATTTGAATAGCAAAAGGCAACAGGTTTACTTTTCTAGWAATTTCATTTTGTGTGACCTACCTCAAACCTCTCTTTTCTGGCTTTAAATGAAAATTCAAGTAATTTCTCTGGAAAGCAYGCAGAGAAATTCAGGATTCACTGGTTTTGAAAGTATTGCATCGATGCAGATTGTTTTGGGATCAAGGGCACTGAATTTCAGACTTCAGCCGTAGCTCTGAACCAAAGGTGCTCCTTGCATTTATTTGCATCTTTCAGACCAGGTTCTTCAAGCTGCATTGTCAGCATTCCTGAGGAAGTATTTAAGAAGTCTTCTGAACCGTTGGAAATGGTTGACTAATCCCAGTAAGACTCCCACGGAAGCAGGGTTYTGTGACCGCCCTCGTTGAACCTTTGTGCAACACACCTGAGCAGCGACAAGCTGGGTAAACTATTCACCATGCCAACAGGGGACGGAAACGAGAGAGTAAATTCGTGTTTTACCAAGTAAGGCTTTCTGACTGCCTTCACATGGCCATTTCACTGCCCAACCCAGAGCGGCTGTCCCGACCCGCTCTGAGGGCTGGGGGGGCGCAGGGCCGGGGAGGCCGCACGGGCCCGGCTGCGGCCGGGACATCCGCGCACACACCTGGCCGGGCCGCCGCTGCCCGCCCTCCCAGGTGCCCACCGGGGAGCCCCGGGCCTCCTTGCTCCACTGCTGCCGGCGATAAATACCGAAAACAAATACCCGGCCCCCCTTGCCCCAGAGGAGCAGCTGAGAGCGAGGACAGCCGCRCCCCGCCCAGCTTATCCCGAACCCCCAGCCAGCCCGCGAAAGGACTCTGGTCACACTCCTCTCGCCCCGCCCACGCCCCGGGAGCAGCCCGTCTCAGGCATGAGCTCTACTCTCGCCCACYCCGAGAGCGGCCGCTCCGCCTTCATCCCTTCATCCCTTTCTCCCTCCCAGGGCCTACCCACCCGGAACTTCACTTCCGGGGCGGCCATTTTGGGCGGTCCGTGGCCGGTCGGTGCGGCGGGGGCGGGTTCGGGTTCGGCCCGGGCTGCGGGGCTGTGACAGAGACCGTGACAAGGGCCGTGACAGCGGCCGTGACAGCGGCCGGGGACGGGGGACACCTGCGCTGGGCACTGTTGGGGCGCCGCTGCAGGAGCAGAGCCGCCGCCAGGGCTGAACGGCCGCCCGGGGACCGCAGGGCCCGCCTGCCCCCGCCATGTCGGACTTCGATAGCAACCCGTTCGCCGACCCGGACCTCAACAACCCCTTCAAGGTGAGGGGGCGGCGGGCGGCCGTGATGTTTCCTCGGTGTCGGTTTGCGCTGAGCCGCGGGAGGAAGGAAGGAAGTAAAGGGGGAAGGAAATAAGGAAGCAAGGAGGGAAGGGCCCCGTCGGAGCTGCAGGCCGGGGTCTCTGCCCTCAGCGGGACACGGAGGCTCGGAGTGGGGGTGGGAGCAGGACGCGGAGGATAAGTGTTTCACAATTTCAGGGTTCCGTGTTTCCTTCTGTAGCTAAAATCAAAGGAATCGTATTTCAGATGCAATATTTCGATGGAAAAGTCTTGTGGGTTTTTTGTTTTTTTGTTTTTTTTTTTTTTTTAATTTTGACTCTAGCTTTGTGCCAGGGGTAACTCTACTACAGCCTTTTTTTCTTTCGTCTGATTAAGGCAGATAGTTAAGCTTAATGAATTAGTGAATTTACCCTCTTTTCCTCTCTAGCCTCCTCCCATCCTCTTCAAGATTACTTGTTCCCTTACCCTATGCCTGAAGTAATCAGGGTACCAGTGGCTGAACATGATTTCTATGCTGCATCTCAAACTGCTTTGTTGTAATGTACTATAAAGCTTTCAGGTTTTGCACTRTTGACTGGTCATACACCTGTGAATTCTTTCTTCACTCACTGTTCTGCTTCATCTGTCAAAATGAGCTGACCTTCCCCGATGCTGCCCTACCTGTTCTTTTCTTTCTTTGTTACTTGAATCCAGTTCAACTAACTTATGAAGCTACCTACTTGTATAATGTTACTGAACTTCTTGCAGGCACTTCAAAGCACGCAGATAGTATATGGCAGCGAGTTCAGAATGGTAGCTGGAATAATCAAGTTTTYCAAAAATTGAGATGTCACATTTCAAGCATACTTCTGTGCATATATATTCTGGAAGCATAATGTTCCATAGAGTCTGTCTGAATCGTTAATTTAGTTTTTATGATCATAAAGCATCGGCAATAGTATTTATTAGGCTAGAATTCCTTAGGCCAAAAGCTGTTTTCACTTGTTGTACACAGTACAATGACCTTCCAGATGAACACAAGTCCTGGTGTTGAGTCTGCTGCCAACAATAATTTTGGCTGGTACCAATGTCAGTGACCACTATTCGTCTTGGCACCAAGCAGTGAAAAGGTGTCATTCTAGAATGTGTCTTCAGCAACAGAAATACATGGTCCCTTTCCTCCATATTTCCGTATTACTTTTTGTAATAGTGAATCAAATAACATTAGCAAAATTTAATCCAGGGCACTTAGGGGTATTAGATACAGTATAGCTGCCTCTGCAGTGCTCATCAGTCCTTGTATCTGGTCCTGTGTAGTTTTATGAGACTTAAACTAGGCACCTGCCTGAACCCTACTTCCAGTTTGAAGACACTGATTAAAGAGGAAAAGTGTGTTCCAGTTTGTCTTCAGGGAAAGGCTTTGTGACTTCTTGTTGGGCGGAATACATGCTCTACTTCTCATCTGCATCATGATAAGAGGACTCTRTAACAGCTTCTCTGTAATGTGAAGCACACTGTTCTGTATTTCTTTATTTGCAGAAGATGGTTCARGAATGCTGTGTACTTTTCCTCTCTCAGAGGCCATTTTCCCTTCCTTCAGTCTTTGCTAACTTSCATCTCATTTTACTCCCTAGAAAAGGTAATCTTGCATACCTTTGCTTACCTGTGCATTTAACTTGAGGGGGCRAAAGGCCTCATGTATAAGCCAAAGCTTAATGCCATCTTGTTGGCAAAACACCTTTGAAATTAGTGGGTATCAGTGCATGTCTGTATTTAAATTTTGTCTGTGTGTTTTAAAATACTTTATGCGTAGAACCAGTATTTCAAGATGGACTCTGGCAGCCTAAGTCATGTTGTCTGAATACTGTATTCTAATGTACTCACATTATCTTTGCTTGTTAATTTTATGTATGTTGTGATTAGTTGTCTTCCTTGCTTTTGAAGCTGCTTCCTGTGCTAATATCAAATCACAAAGTAGGATGGCAGAGAAGGGGTGGGAACGCATCAGGTGGAGGAGTTGTTGCCAAGGTCTAAAGATAGAGCCTCTTTTTTTCTTAAATATTTTGATCTTACTGACTGACTGTGGTCTGCATGGGAGGTTTCCTGTGACTGTTCTTATTCCTTTTAATGAAAGGATTAGAGCAGAGCTTCTTGCTTGATGTTGAATCAAATAAAAAATGTTAGCTGGAAAGATAAAGGTAAAGCATCATAAACATCTAGTTTGCTCAGTATTTTGGGTAGTTAATACTTTTGGAAGTGTAAGATTAAATTATTTGCTGGAAAAACTGTAATTAGCTCACTGGCTTGATCATGAAATGCTGTGGATTTTGAGACTAGTGGCTACCTAACCACTGCTTTTTCTTTTTTCCCTCTTTAAAAAGCAACAAACTAGAACTGAATCCAAAGTCAGGTGTGCTTGTGAAGTAGTATTCCTCTCTAATTAATTTTCTCTGAATGCTATACTGACAGAGCCAAAATATGGGTTCTTTTGAAATACAGAGGATACTGAAACAAGGAAATAAATGACATGCTAACATTTACAAGCTTTTGATCAGTACAGARTTGTGCAGAAGAATATGCATCGGTGTACCACACGAAGTGAGACTCCTTTGAGAATCCTGTTAAAATATGATGTAGCAGTGTGAAAGTACACAGTTGGTGTAACCTCAGGTTATCGTGATTGGAAGCAGGCTAGTAATGAAATCTATTTTATTTTGTTTACTAAGAGACACTTGTCATAGCTTGTGAGTGTGAATTCACACTTTTTGAAGTTCTCACTTACAAATGGTGCAGTGTCAGAGCACCCAAACATGGGGACCAGAGCAGATGTGGTGATGGTAACTGCATTCAGTTAGGCAAGTCTATAGAGAGGGAGACAGATCTGAGGCCAATTTAGAAAGCCAAGCCAGAATCAGGATCATGTCCAGTGAAAGTTAACAGGGTCAGCCAACAGTCCTCTGATGACTAGGTAAGGTGTTAGTAAGGAGAGGGAGTCTGACCACCTGTGAGGAGTTTGGGAATCCTCAGGGTCCTGACAGTCTGTCTTGAATGGGCTAAACCAGCATGAAATAAATTTTGTATGACAAAACAAAGGCACATTTCTAATGTAGCTTCTCCTTGTGCTCTTTTCTTTTTTTTTTAATGTCATAGGATAGGTGATAGTTGTAGTCTTCTGTCTTGGAAGGTGATACAGTTACAACGGTTCTGAAATAGCAGTCTCAAAATTCAGTGTAACTTTCCTTTACTCTCAGACTAATCAGTAGTTCATCTACAATATAAGTTGTTGGTTCTGTGTTCTTGGTTTGATTTTTTTTTCCTTTTATAAGTGAACAATTGTACTACTCAGAGAAGTTTTTTTAAGTAGAACTGTGAATTTCATAGGCCTTTGTATCTTGGCTAACAGACTGCTGAATGTTTGAGAGGTGATTCTTAATTATCCAAACTTATGAAACACTTATTTTTTGGTGGCTGTAGAATGAGAATTATAAGGATTCAGCATCTGTTATGGCTGTATTTTTCCCCCCAGATTTTCACTGAAGTGTTAGCACTTACTGAATAACTATATATTGAGATTAAACATTACAAAGAGGAAAATAACATACAGAGCTGGGAAAGGAGAACAATTTGAGAACAGCTGTGAGATGGAGATGATACTTTGTTAGGCATCTAGTAGCTGCATTGYAAGAATGAAGCTTTTACAAACTTTAGGATAAACTTGGCCTTATCAGCCTCTGAAGTTCTTTTCAGTTTTGGAGGTAAGGACCTTGCTTTCCTCAGTAGCTCAGAAGCCTTCACAGCTCTCATTTGATGACTGTGGTGTGTAACAGGCACTGTTGTAAAGCCAAGTGTAAGAAATCTCAGTGGGCTACTTTTGCATTATCCTATTTAATAATTGTGTTATGGCAGAGTGGGAATGAAAACTATTTGAACATCATTTCATGAGGGGAATGGAAAATGGCTGATAAGTGATCAATGTGTTAAACTTGAAAAATTGGAATTATGAAAGAACTGTTACATGRCTACTTGGGTATCTTATTATTTTTGTTACTAGAAGTCCAGAAATAATTTTTTATTATTATGAGTCCAGAATTTGTACCGAATGTTTATTCAACATGTGTGTAGTTCAATTTCAGAGGCTTAATCTGGCAGCTTTATGGGACTGGGAAACTGACATGACTGACTCTAGAACTGACTGACTCTAGAACCTGTTTATGGRAAGTGAGATGAGTAATTTTCGGTCAAGGAATCAAAGAAGTCAGACCAACAAACAGTTGCAGGCATTTTGTGTTGCATTTTTGCTTAAAGTTCTGATCCAGTGGTGTCATCTTAAGAAGTACTCTACAGAGAGCAGGAATTACAACTGTTACTGTTACTATAACCTACTCCCACCCCCAAAATCAAAATACTCAAAACCTTAGGATGAACTCTTACTTAAAAGTGTGCCATTAATTTTGCTCCTATTTATAAAAATACTAATATGAAGTGGGTATAGGGAATAAGTTACAGTAATCAATGGAGAACTTGAAATGGAAGAAAAATGTTCTATTCATGTAGCAAAGCCAAGCCTTTCAGTAGGAATGGTAGGGATGAGAAATCCAAACTGGTCAGGATTGACGTTGCTAGATTTGTGGAGCCAATCACATGATTTTCCCCAGTGTGGATTCACCAGTCTGGATTTAGTCTTGGTAGACCTCTGGCCTCTGTAGTACAGTCAGACTTTTTTTTAAGGAATGACACCTTTGTTGAGCACGTGAAGTAATTGGGAGTAGTTGGGTTGTGCTTTTGCTTTCTGGGAGCTTCCTTCCAAGCACACAATGCAACTAAACATAACATATAGCTAGGTGAAGGTGTGTTATGAAGCAGTAAATGCCAAAGAAACTTCAGACTGAAGAGTGGTTGATATTGTTGACTGTTAAAGCAGTAGGTTGGATAAACTTATGTGTGAGAATCTTGAAATAAAAGAATAAAATTGTGGGTGGCAGAGCTAAAAGATAGCCAGTGACTGATGAGGGAGATTACAGACTTCCTGACCGCTCCAGTAAAATACTGCTTTTACTTCCCTGCTGGTCCTTGGGACTAAACTGAAAAAAAAMCCATTCTATGCAGAGCACTGATGTAATTTGTTTAATTCCACTTAATCAAAAAAAAAAAAAGGTGACACAAATTGATTTTTTTTACATTAATTCCACATTAATTTGTTTATGCATGTGATTTTTTTTGTCTTTTTGGTAGAAGAGTGGGTATCCCTTTAAAGTGAAMAGTGTTTTCAGCAATATGAAGAACAATTTGGAGGGGATGATTCCTAGTTCACTGTATTCACTTAATTAAAAAATCACAACTAACAATGTAAACTTAGCTGATGATGTTTTTCAGTTTATTACTAGATTATGTATGCTATCAAAGTATTTTACTGATAGTGAAACAATTCTGGGCCCATATCCRGTTGACAGTAATACGAAGCATTGTTACAGATGTATCTACTTCTCAGGTCCTTAATTTGCTGGTGTTTTCTGTGTTAGTGAAATGGTTTTGGTCTCCTAGACAACAGAGGTCTAGTCCCTTCAATTATTTTTTTAAGCTTTAAAAGSTCACATAGAATGGATTATTCAGCTCTGTTTTAAATATTCTTATTTGTAGTTAATTGTTTGTATACCCTCTGTGATAACTGGGTATTTGGTTAATTTTATCTGTATCTGCATTATGTGAACTTAATTTGTTGCTTAGCACAGGTTTTTTTTTTTTTTGCCAATGTAAAATATAAATGTGTTGTTTTTTCTGGGTCTGTTTTGTTAGTGTTTGTTGGGGTGCTGTTCTTGACTTTTCCCTTCTTGGCTGTMATGATTTGGATGCTGGCCAAGCGCCAGGCACCCATGACAGCCGTTCACTCTCTCTCCCCTGCCGCCGCTGGGCAGAGGAGAGGAAAAAATGTAACAAAGYTGTCATGAATTGAGATAAGGACCCRGAGGAAACACTCCAAGGGCAAAACAGGCTCAACTTAAAGTTAAAAGTGAATGTATTACTAACAGAATCAGATGAGGATAATGGGAAGTAAAATAAGCCCTTCAGACACCCTTTCTTCCAGTAATTTGTCCCGCCTTCCCACCAACAGCGCAGGGAGCGGGTGTGGGGGTTTTAATCACTTAGAGCTTCTTCCACTGCTCACGGAGAGGCGTCCTTCCCCTGCTGTGCCCTGGGGTACTTCCCATGGGAGACAGTTGTCCGTCTCACAAGCAGGAGTTCTCCCAAAACTGCTGCAATGTGAGTTCTTCCCACGGGTAGACAG
>NW_026623263.1:2711155-2721119 GCF_030028575.1 Malurus melanocephalus
CTGCTTCACCATGGCCTTCACCACAGTCAGAGAGAGAAATCTTGGCTCCAGCATCTGGACACCTCCTCCCACTCCTTCACTGACCTTGGTGTCTCCATGTTGTTTTCTTCACATATTCTCACATCCTCCTCTTCTCTGACTAGGGGAAAAAAACCTGCATGCTCACTTTGATTTCTTCTTAAATATGTTATCACAAAGGCATAAGCAACATCTCTAGTTGGCCCAGGCTTGGCCAGTGGCATGATCATCTTCAGAGCCATTAGGGATTGKTCTGCTGGACATGGTGGAAGCTCCTAGCAGCTTCTCACAGAAGCCATCTTCATAGCCCCCCTGCTACCAAAAACCAGGCCAAGCAAAACTGACACTTTGACATAAAAAATAGGTTGCTGCTTGTACCTGTCTTGTTTGGATTTTAAAAAGTGTGTTAATATTTACTTTTGAGATTGATWTTACAGGGAAGGTACTGCAAGAAGCAAGTAAAATGAAAGATTAGGTAAAAAAWRGCTAAATTAAGTTGTACTACTTTCTTAAAACTTCAGTCTCCTAAACTAATTCAGATCTTGAAAATGTCATGTGAAATGACTATGTGTGACTTAAATGCACCAATAGYTACAGTAGCTGGATATGTTTTTAATTTTTTTTTGCGGTTGTGTGACTAACAGTTAAACAAAAAGATCAGAAGTTCTGGGTTTGAACTGTCAGGAGTTTGGATGAGRTAAGGCTGGATGGAATATCAATATGAAAAATAAGTTATTACAACACAGATTCACATATTMCTGTGGAATATTAGTTTTTACTGTTTTTAACCACTAGAAATGCATGTCGTGCAACATAGAAATTTGATAGCATTCATTTAAATGGCTCTTCTCTGAGTATGTGATCCTGCACAATGTTTATTGTTCGTATTCATTATTGAAACCCTGAAACATTTCTAAAGTCAATGCTTTTTTTTTAATTCTGCAGCACTGAATGCTTTACAATTTTCATCACTATGTTTAGAAAAGTTGGCATTTACTCCAGTTTTAAACTGAGATGCAGTGAGTGTGAATGATTCAAAACAATTCTTTGTGTTTTGTGGGATGTAAGGCCTGATCTCTTCAGAAATATTCTAAGTGGTGTTTTGAAATACGAAGAGTTGCTCCTGTTGGTGTCAGTCATTTGATGCTCTGTAGGTGTTCAGAACAATTAGTATAGTGCCTACACGTGGGCACCCTGGCTGTGAAGAGCTGAGGTTAGTTCTAGCAATGAGTGATGTATAGGAGACATACAAATTTCCAGGCTTCCTTCAGTTATGAGATTCCTCTTTTCCTGTGATGACTTTCTTTGAGTCTTTCTGTGTCACAAACTTCTTTTGATGTCCAGACTGTGTAATTCAAGTTTCCTGAATGCAGAATTTGAATGCTTTCTTTCTTTACTAGGTGATGAAACTTTACTTGAATAGAGCTGTTATTGAATGTCCTCTGGATCATTCACATTTTTTTAGAGCAGTTGTTGCTTTAGCAAACAATAGTAGTTTTTGACAGGGATGTTATCAATTGTTAATTCAAAATGGGAATGGACTTGCGATAGAGGGTTTCTTGCTCTAATTACTGTGTGTGTTTAAGTGTTCAACTTAATTCTGAGTGCTAAGACTGTTGCTCTCATGCACTTGGTTGTCTCAGCATGTGTTTTTTTTTCATTTGTCAGTGTTCGAATGTCAGAGTATATGTATGAAGAGATCTGAGGAGCTTTTTGACCCTAGTCTTCTCTAAAACACTTTGAGAAAATGTTTTGAGAAAGGCTTTCTTTCATCAGATACTTATTATTGTTTATATATTGCATCTCTGATTATAGCTTGCTCTTCTGAATTTGACTTGACCACTCTTTCCTGCTTTTTGCAAATGGCTGTTGTTCAGTAGGTGTCTCATGAGTCTGATACTGTGTTTGTTCAAATAATTGAGTTTATGGTCTGTAAAAACAACTGGGCTGAGTAGAGTAGTACAGTACTATTTGAACACAAGTTCAGTGTTAAAACGTACTTTTTCAGCAGCTAATTCAACCTAAAATGCTAGGTGCTATTTAAGTTACAATAATTAGACCTATTGTTTCAATATGTGGCTGGTGGTTAGTAATCACAAGTTGCACATGTGTCTATACTCCAGCCTATTTTTTGTGAAAGAGCTATGGGAGAAAGGGCTATGATACTGAAAGCATTAACAAAGAGCATTTTATGCTCTGCTAATTCACCTTAATCTGTAAAGACTAGAATAAGTGTCCTAGGTCTGACTAGGAGTTWTTTTTTTTCATAGCAGTCCCTATCCTGCTGTGTTTTAGATTTGTGACCAAAACAGTGCCCACATAGCACCAAGACCACCTTTGTTTCACACTCTTKCTTCCCATCGGGGAATACACTTGGGCACTTGACCTTGCCCTGTCACTGCATGATCTTGCAAAAAGTCCCTCTCCACCTRTCTGTAGGCTCCCTCAGGTACTGAAGGTTACAACTGGGTTGCCCCTAAGCCCTCTTTTTTCCAGGTGGAGMAAGTCCAATTCTCCCATCTCTTTTTCCTGATAGGAGATGTGCTCCATCCATCTGCTCATCTTGTTGCCTCTTCCGGACTCRCTCCAGCAGTTYCATGTCCTTCCTGTGCAGGGACCCCCAGAGCTGGATGCAGCCCTGCAGGTGGGGTCTSAGCAGAGCAGAGCAGAGGRGCACAATCCCCTCCCTGGCCCTGCTGCCCACGCTGCTCTGGATGCAGCCCAGGACACGTTTGGCTCTCTGGGCTGGGAGTGCTCATGGCTGGGTCAYGTCCARCCTCTCACCCAACCAYACCCCAGGTCCTTCTCAGCAGGGCTGCTCTGATCTGTTCACCCCCAGCCTCTGTTGATACCAGGGTTGTTCTTGCACTTGGCTTGTTAAACCTCATGAGATTCTTGTAGGCCCTCTCCTAAAGCTTGTCCAGGTGCCTGTGGATTACATCCCATCCTTCAGCTGTGTCAACTGCACCACTGAGCTTGGGGTCATCTGCAAATTTGCTGAGGGTGCACTCGGTTGGTTTATGTTGTTAATGAAGGTATTAAATAACACAGGTCCCAATACAGATCCTTGAGGGACAACCTGCCACTTATATCCCGGATCAACTCCCTGTCCTCCATGTGCCTTAGCAAAGGTTTTACGAGGATCTGTTCCATCTTCCCAGGCACAGAGGAGAGGCTGACAGGTCAGTAGTTCCCAGGGTCCTTCTTTCTTCCTATCTTAAAGATTGTCTACCATGTTTCCCCTTGTCCAGTCACCTGGGACTTGCCCTGAGTGCCATGACTTCAAATAACATGGAGCGTAGCTTGGCAGCTGCATCAGCCAGTTCCCTCAGGACTCTGGGATGCATCTTCTTGGGTCCCATGTATAAATTCAGGTTCCTCAGGTGGTCATGAACCTGGATTTACTCTTACAGTGGGGTAGTGTTTTGTTCTCCCAGTTCTCCTGTCATCCATCGACTTCAGAGGTGTGGGAAGGGAGGCTGCATGTAAACACTGAGGCAAAAATATGGAGTACATCAGCCTCCTCCTTCATTGTTAGCAGTTTTCCATTCTTGCCAGCTGCAATATCAGGGATTATACCTGTTTTGGACTTCCTTTTCTGCTTAATGTAGAAGCCCTTCCTGTTATTCTTTGCATCCTGTGTACAGGTTTCAAATGTATCTGCTTTTAAAGGAAATATGAATGTAAATGTAAAGAATGTAAATATAAAAAATGTGTCTACTTATTTTCTTCTCAGTCTTTATCAATTCCAGTTTCTTTTCTAATGTTGAACTAGACTGTTGGAAATAAGAAAATACCTATACCTAAACTGAACAATTATAAAATATGTAAATGTAAATTTATAGCTCTCTTTTGCATTTGATTTACATATTAAATGTTGTACATTTGTACATTTACATAAATATAAGTGTAACTAACAGTATTGAGTAAATGGATTTGTTAATTTTTGAGAAGGTCTTACTTTTATCTATTATGTTCTGAAGATGCAAAAACTTTAAAGCACAGAAACAATGTAGTGGAACCAGGCATCACATGGAATAAGTATAGAGTTTTTCAAACTAAATTGGTCTAATCCATTMTGGTAAGCACTTCTGCTGTCCTGCAGAGCAAAGCCTGTCTGTTTCTAGTGCAGACAAATATTTCATTCCTGAAACAGTTTTTTTTCAGGTTAAATCTCAAGCAGTGTTTCTTGCTGTATAGTTAATAGAGGAAAAAAAATTACACATTTTTCTTAATTTTACTAGTTCAGGTAGAAGCTGAACCAGAAGTGCTTTTGGCATTATGGARCCCTGTTTCTTCAGCTTCGTTTTTATGAATTGCTTTTTCTATTCCTGATGGAGTTGGATGTACTTCTGGGTAGGGAAATCCAAGGGTTACAAAAARCTCTTTTCTTCTGTTGTGCATTTTGAGTGTATAGGAGTGGAGTCCAGTGGTCAACATAGCACGATAGAGTTTTTTTTGCCTTCTCTGATGAGAGCTTTTTTCCTTATAAATCGAATGTATGACAGATGGGGTTTCTGTTTTACTGTGTTAATCTAGGTTTATAAGAAGATCAGAATGAAATGATGTTATTTTGGAGATAAAGGGGTGAATGTTTACAGACTTTTTAAGTGAAAACAAACCTTTTTTACYTTGAAAGAAAGTAAAAGAAAGAGTTTTATGTGATATAATGATATGTGTGCTGACTTTTTGATTACATACGTGTACATAAATTTACGCAACTATTTTATCTTCTAGGATCCTTCTGTTACACAAGTGACAAGAAATGTTCCTCCAGGGCTTGATGAGTACAATCCGTTCTCTGATTCAAGAACAGTAAGCGCGCTTATTTATTAATCATGCTGTTAATCTTCTTTGATTTGTGAGGTTTTATTTTGACAGTCACAGCCGATGTTGTAAAATGTAAAGTGGGCTAGATGCAGGTAGTGGAAGATGTGTAAAAATAGGTGGTCCCATTAAGTATTTGGAGGATGCATTGGCAAGGTTGATTTAAGACAGCTTTGACTTGCTAAGGAAGAGYGGCCCTCTGAAAGAGACCGAAACAGAATTGGGTTCTTTCCCTGTTTAGTGAGGTTTCTGCATTTCACTGCTTTGAAGCTTATRAGTGTGACACACTTCCCCAGGATTTTGATTTTGATTTCCATTTCACTTGATGAAAGTGCTGCGCAGAATCAGGAAAACACCGTGTTTAAATAACAATGCACAGGTTTTGAGTAGTGATGCAGTAGTAAAACGAAAGGTTTATGTCAAAGAAACAACAGTTTTTTGCCTCTAATTTGTGTAGTTTCAATATACTTTGTGCTTTTCCATTGTGGGGAGGAATACAAAATATGGGTTAGTAAATTCATTCTGTAACAGCATTTTTTGTAGCTACTTTTGATAGTGAAGATCTTATGCAAGATTAGCAAAATGTGTAGCTGATTATTGTCTGTCAATGCAATTTATAAACATTCAAATACTGTATTTTTAAAATGGAATACTTTTTTCTGACAAATCAGGTAGTGTCATTAGTGAGTGTTCATATTTGAGTATTTGCAATGCCATAGATGGAGCAACAAAATTTACTCATGAGAGGGAAGGAGCTATGAATTAATTGATATAAACCATTGATATGCAACCATTTTAACAAAATTGCATAGGAAATGCATAGTCTGATAATAAAGTACTTTAACAAGATTTAATGGTGAGGTACATTTGATTACTGGCTAGAGGACATGGTCAGAAAAAGCTGTCAGGATGGCCCTCCTGTTTAGTCATGAGGTTCAGAAAAGGCCCCATTGCATTYTGGACTCCCTCCTGAAGGGGRGTTTACATATGTATGGTTCCAGACTTAGTCCCCGACATCATCAATGATTTATGTCTAAAGGGCTATATGAGCACAATCAGTCCTTTCCATCACTTAGCTAAGATTTCRAAGTTTTGCATCAATACTGAAAATCTTTGGTGACAAGGAATCTCTTAGCCTTGAGGAGTAACCTGGTGAAGATCCCTGCTCAAGGGTGGGTCCTGATGTGCAGCCCATTGCTGTGTAAGAGAGCTCAAGGGGCCCTAGGCTGTGCAATCATTATGGAGTAAGATGATTGACCTATGATTGTATTTGCATACCAATTACAGAAGTTAGGTTCTTCTAAATTTGGTTTGAGTCAAGTCTTTATTAGCACTATGGTTAGGTGCATTGCTCAGATCAGCCCTTGGCTACTGTTATTTGTCTCYCCAAAATCTGCTTGGAGCTGGATACAGTCTTCATGACCATGTGGATCCATTGAAAGTTTCACTGGTTATAACTTGAGCAAGGTTGTTGGAAATAGTGGGAGCAGGGAGAGCAGACTGTCACAACAATGAAAGTAAGGTTTCATCGAGTTTTAAAATTCTGCATGGGAAGAAGCTTCTTTTGGATATGCCTTGGATCAGCTGTTCAAGGTAGAATATTTACAACTCGGAACAATGTTAAGTAAGTCCCCACAATTGTTTTCCCTTAGCTCAAAGTATCAGGAATTGTTACCTTTATGAAGCATGAAAACTTTTACAATTGCTTTGTATTGGCTCATAAAGACAGTAGGTCTTGTTTTTAAAAAAACATAATCTTGAGCTACTTTGACTTTTGTGATTAGTTATGTACGTATTTTAACGTGCAGCTTTGTGAGAAAAGAATAGAAGTGTATGGCCAGGATTATCTGGCTTTGAACAGATGTGCTTGGATAAAAAATTCTRATTGCTCATTAGAGATGTCACTCAGAAAACTGGGACGATGAAGGAAATCTAAATCAGGGTCAGATCTATGATGTATTGTGATTCAGTTAATAATCTATGGCATGTTAACAAATTAATGAAAATTGTCCATAGAATGAACACTTCTCTGCAGGAATTACCACAGGTTTTCTTGACAAAAGCTGGGTGAAAAAAATTAGTGTATATTCAGCTAAGAGTGTAGTWATAATCAATGTTTACATGTTGCTTCCCTTTGTATCTTGTGGACACTGAACATAAGAGTATTTATTCTGTAATTATATGCATTTGAAGGAATGTCCCTAGGTGCCTGAGGATATAATCACAATTCYGTGTGCTTACCTCTCTTTTCCTAACAGCTTTGTATGCAAGAGAAGAGCATAAGATGTGTGTACAAAGAAATATATGCAACAGGAGTAATGGAAGAGAGAGGAAGTGAACGCCTGTAAAGAATGGTCTGAATTACAGACTTGGGGGATTACCCAAGTCAGTCAGTCAGTCGATCAGTATCCCTGTCTGATGTCCTTCAGATAGGGGTAGAAACCACTCCGAGTTTTGTGTGCTGTTGTGAGCAAAAGCATGCAAGTAGTTTTGGCAGGGCTTAATTTCCAGATTTCTAGTCGTTGTAGCAAGAGGGTATCTTGCAGTCTCCAGAATTAACACATTATTCAGTTTTGATCCTTGCTGTACCAGAAAGGTCTGGACAGGCTTGAAAGGGTCCAGGGAAGAGCCACAAAGATGATCAAAGGCCTGGGAAGCCTGACATGAGGAATGACTAAGAAAATTTGGTTTTTTTAGCTTTGAGAAATTAAATCTTAGGGAAGATCTTAATTCTATGCTCCAGCCTCTGAAAAGTGGCTACAGAGAAGATGGAGACTCCATTTTTACAAGGAGTTGTGTGCAAAAGATGAGGGTGATTGGTAAAAATTACTGCTGGGGCGATTCAATTGGACACAAGAGGAAAATGTTTCACAATGAGAAAAGCCAGCCATTGGACTGGTCTCCCCAGGGAAATGTTGGATTCTGCAGCATTCCAGTYAAGCTGGACAGGGTGCTGGGCCATGCTGTTTAGACTGTGCCTTTTCTAAGAAAGGTTGGACGAGATGATCCTTGAGGTCTCCTCTCAACCTGCTGTTCATGATTCTTTCCCCATTCTCTTCAAATGGAAGTTAATCAGGCATGCTAGACTGCAAAAATATTTCTTTATTTCATATCCAGGCAGGATTTCAATGGATGTTTATTCTGTGAGAAAGTGATTTCAAATTGAATACTAACATTTGTTCCATTATCTCAGTTGTGCTGCCTTTGTCAAGTGAACTGCTTCCTATGAGTCTTTTTGGATACAGGATAAGAGAGGGGGAAAAGGAAAGTAAATCTACTTTTTCTCATTATTCCTTGTTGTGTTTACATACTTCTAGTATTTTTTTCATCCTTTACCTTCAGTGCTAGGAAGGTAACATGCAGGACATAAGGAGGAAAGCAAGTAGGTTTGGAGATTTTAGGTTGCATATATCACCACCTGATCTAACATGAGAAATCAATAGTTTTGTTAGGTTGTTGTTTTAGTTTTTGTTTTTTTTTTTAATTTATGTTTATCATATTTCAAAACTTGTCTCATTTTTGATCATTTAAAAAAAAATAAAAATCAGGGAATGGTGCAAATGTCAGATTAATTATCCTTGGCTGCATTTTGAGGCGTTTTGTCTCCAGTTCCAACCGTCACCATGGAGATTACATTGTATCTTTTGTTCATCAACAAGGAAGAAAATCAACAAGGGAGATGAGATTRTAGAACTAGTGTCTCTGCTTCATCATTTAATGAAACCATGCTAAAGAAAGATTTTAATCTCTTCCATCTACGTTTTGAACTTCTCTGAACACTCCGTGTATATACCTATATACTTACATATAACCATGTACCCATATATGCATATATACTCATACAGAGTAATGCATATAGCAATTTCAAATTGCTTCATTAAAAAAGTGGAAAAAATTATTAGTAGATTTGCATTTTTTGTTGTTGTTTGAATAAGCATATTTCTGTGGATTTCTTTTTTTCAAATTCCTGCGTAGCTCCCTATCCTTCCATCTTGTATCTAAACACAGTAACCTGCCCCCAGTAATTTAACTACTTCACCCATATGAGGAAATCAAGAGAGAACTTCTTTAGAGCACAAGGAGTGTGCTCTAAATGGTTGGTGTTGGAAGACGCCTTAAAGGTTGCCTAGTTCCAACYCTCTGCTGTGGGTAGGGACACCTTCCACTAGACGAGGTTGCTCAAACCCCCATCCAGGCTGGCCTTAAACACTTCCAGTGATGGGGCATCCACAGCTTCTCTGGGCAACCTGTCTCTATGCCTCAATACCCTCATGGTAAAGAGCTTGTTTCTAATACCTAATCTCAACCTACTCTCTTCCATTCTCCCTTGTCTAGCCTCTACCAGCTCTCTTGAAGGCTTCTTTCAGGTACTGGAAGGTGCTATAAGGTCTTCCCAGAGCTTTCTCTTCTGCATGCTGAACAAATTCAACTGTCTCAGCCTGTYCTCACAGGAGAGGTTCTTGATTTCTCTGATCATCTTGGTGTCCTTCCTCTGAACTCACTATGTCCATGATCTTCTTAGATGGGGTACCACAGAGCTGAATGCAGTAAGCCATCTGGGGTGTCACGAGAGCAGAGGGGAGGGGCAGAAGTGCTTCCCCTGTCATGGGTTGTTTCTGGTCAAGTTTCTTTTGATGCAGAAGTTTCTTCTGTGAGCAAGGGTAAAACACTTGAGAGACAGTGCAGTCATTGGTCATAGCCAGCATTTCTCCAGGAGGATGAAGTCCACCTGGATTTAACCAATTTAAGCTGGGAGTTGGACTCCCTGATCCTTATAGGTCCCTTTCAACTTGAAATGTTCAATGATCACAATGCCTTCWTCACTACGTTTTTCATCTACAGTGAATTATTTATAATATCTGTGCCTGTCGTGCATTGTTGGAAAAGTAACCTGGAAAAACACTTTAAAGCAATATTGAACTTCCACCATTTAAGGTAGTTTTGATCACAACCAACTTTGTTTCCTTGTTCCCACATTGTGAAGCCAAGTAAGTATGAAAACATAGTAGTATGTAAGAATATGCTCCTTTCCTTTCCTTTCCTTTCCTTTCCTTTCCTTTCCTTTCCTTTCCTTTCCTTTCCTTTCCTTTCCTTTCCTTTCCTTTCCTTTCCTTTCCTT
>NW_026623263.1:2723239-2725694 GCF_030028575.1 Malurus melanocephalus
CCTTTCCTTTCCTTTCCTTTCCTTTCCTTTCCTTTCCTTTCCTTCCCTTCCCTTCCCTTCCCTTCCCTTCCCTTCCCTTCCCTTCCCTTCCCTTTTCTTTTCCTTTTCTTTTTTCTTTTCTGTACTTAATGAAAGAAATACTACTACATTTCAGCAACAGGCTGTATCCTCTGAATACAATGGCTGAAATGCAACTTTTGCTGGCATTATATTCTTAACACCTGCGTCAGCCTGGCAGAAACTCTGGAGTAATACCTAGCACAAATTGGTGAAATAGTCAAGCAATAGATGATGGATCTTGAATTTCAAAGTTTAATATGGTACATTACTTCTCTAGTTAGCCAAGTGATATAAGCCTTTGTTAAGTAGAAGACATTATTAATAAAGAATCCGAATGGGAAGAGATGACTGTTAAATGCTGCAATTCTCTGAAACAGTAACAGTCTATATTAATATTCATGTCTGATGAAACTAAAATTCCTTTTAMTGAATCTAAAATTCCTTGAGTGTGTATTGGTAGTACAGTATAATGTACACCAGAGAATGCAGTCGAACGTCCTTTTTCTAAAGGTTGTAAATATTGCAAACAGAATATCAAGTTTTCAGTTTATATCAGTGGCACTTTGTTTAAAACAATTAGATTGGTTCTTACAGATACAATGAAAAAAAGTTTATTAGAATAGGAAAATGTTTGCCTATAATTGTCCTTTGTTTTCTTAGGCTCCTCCAGGAAATGTGAAAATGCCTAATGTACCCAGTACCCAGCCAGCAATAATGAAACCAACAGAAGAACCATCTTCCTACACACAGATAGCAAAGGTTTGTCTGCAACTTACCAGAACTAGGTTCCTTTTAATGGAATTAAATGCTCCACTGGAATAATGTATTTTGTAAATAAGCATTGCTTTCTTAATGAAAATTAATACTGCCTTTAAGTAATTGGTTAATATGTTAATTTGTTCTCTGTTGGTCAGTCTTCATAACTGGAGATGCTTAATTGTAGCAAGAAGTCTTGGAATATTTACGCTGTATTTATACTTTTTATGAATACCTAGTGATGTTTGTTTTGTTCAGGAGCATGCCTTGGCCCAGGCAGAACTGCTAAAGCGTCAAGAAGAACTGGAAAGAAAAGCAGCTGAACTAGATCGCAGAGAAAGGGAAATGCAGAGTCTCAATCAGCAAGGAGGTGTGCATGAAAAATATATTTGAAATTTCAGAAGCTTCACTTTTTCTTAGAAACTTTTAATTTCACAGCAGACTGAAGAGGGATTTTTGTAATGTCATCAGGAAAAGAAAGTTTATCTCCCTTGAGAAAATGCATGCTGTGAATAAAAACTGGGCTGTCCTTTCAGATTTTCACTGAAAAAGAATTAAATGTGGCCTCTGTAGCACATTATTCTCTTCTATCAGCTATTTTTATTCTACATTAGTATCTGAGTAATACAGCTGAATAGAAATGGAGCATTTTGAGATCAAGTAAAACTAACTTCCTAAGTAACATCTCTTTGATTTTTCATCTGTCAGTATTTATAGCTGTAGGAGAACTTTTCTGGTTTGAAACATTTTCATTATCTTTTGCTGTGTTACAAACATGATATTTTACACAAATAGCAGAAAGATCTATTAYTGATCTTTTATTAATTTTTTTGTATGCCACTAACTCTGTGCTGTGCAAGACCAGCAGTTTTTTTGCAGTAATTTCAGAAGTGTGAGAAGATTTACATCCTTTTAACTGAAGATGCTTTTCTATGTCTGTGGGTATATTTCTTTTCAAAAGGAAGAACTTTTGACTGAAGTTAAAAAAAACCAACCCAAAATGCAAAATAGCAAACCACTATGTGGTGGGGGTTGACATTATCTGGTCTTTTCACTTTAATCTACAATTCTGTTTTATTTGCACACATGCTGGTCTTTTTTTGAATATGCAGTGTTACAATTCCAAATTGCATAATTGCTTAGTAATTCAAGTTGTCAGGTAATATAATATTTCCAGTTGGAAGGGACCTGCAGTGGATCACGGAATAGTTAGGGTTGGAAGGGAATTCTGGAAATGATCTTGTCCCACCCCCTGCTAAGTCAGGGTCACCTGGAGCAGATGGTATGCATCCAGGAGGGCTTTGAAAGTCTGTGGAGAGGGACACTCCATGAAGCCTGTTCCAATGCTCTGCCACTTTCAATGTAAAGAAGTTCTTTCTCATGTTGAGTGAAAATTCTTGCATTTTAGTTTATTGCCATTGCTCCTTGTCTTGTCACTGGACACCACTGAAAAGAGTCTGGCACCATCCCCTTGGCACTYGCCTTTGAGATAATTATGTGCATTGGTGACATCCCCTCTCAGTCTTCCCTCCCCAAGACTAAACAGGCCCAGGTCCCGCAGTCTCTCCTCATCAGGAGATGCTCCAGACCCCTCATCATCTTTGTGACCCTTCCCTGGACACTCTCCAGCTTCTCTTGT